>NC_046658.1:164758275-164777587 GCF_010883055.1 Belonocnema kinseyi | reverse complement strand
GCGCTTAGTTTACCATCTGTTTTGTGGTGAAATACTTGGCTCAAATATTCGTAGCATTCCCCATCTTGGTCTAATGCCTTGACAAATTGTTTCATTAAACCCCTACCCTCCCTACCCTCCTCCTCTCTTGGAAGCATTACCTTACAATAATTCAGATTTTCGCAATCAGGTTTACGATTAATCAGAGATTTTTCAAATTTAAAGTGACACAAGCACCTATCACAGAACCATGTCCGATTATCGTTTTTAGAAAATTTTCGTTGCTAATATACAGGGGGACAATCTCATCCTTTTTCCTATTTTCATTATGTTCTATACTATAAACATTTATACGCAACTGATTTATTTTGTCAAATTTGTTAATATCTTGAAAAATGATGGGAAAGTTGATTTCATATCGTCTTAAGACCGTATCAAAATGTGGATAGGAAGAGATGCGATTAGAATCTCTGTCAGCTGTCAGTATTAGAATATTTTATTGATTCGACTTCCCTACCTTCTTCTATAGTACTAGATTTTGCTGCAAGAATATCATTAGTTCTTAAGCCCCCCACATAAGTTTTCAAAGGATTTTTTAGTCTATGTGTAATCATTGTTTTTGCATCCTTGAAAAAATCATCTAAATCTTTATGCGTTAAATTTATAACCAAACCTGTTCTTACTCGACTTTCAAAAGCCGACTCCAGATCCTGCCATCTGATTCTATCTCCTTTCCTATCCAAACCCTCGTTCATGCCGGTTCCACTCTTCGGAAGTTTCTTAAATATCCGGTTTTTGGATGTAAGTAGTCACTTGATGGCTAGCAGAAAACTGTAAACAAATTTTTCGCTATCAGGTAACTTTTATACTCCAGCAATATCACAAATAATATTTTTAACGAATTGCACTAAGTTTAAATTTAAATTTAAAAACCAAGTAATTAAATTTGATTTTAAATTTAAATAGTTTAATATTTTTAATGTAGTTTAAATTTAAAAAACCATAGAATGTGCACTAACCTATTTTTAAGAGACAGCAGGTTTCCTATCTTCACTGCACAGGTGGAATATTTTGACATTTGTAATAAATTTTTAAAAGAATGTTCGCAAAAGTTTTTATAATAAATTGTATAAAACACGAAAACAGTTCAAAATCTCTGTACTAATTTTCACTTTGCTTCACTTTTTTAGGCTTGTGTGTATTCAACAAATGCTTGATGATAACATTATGATCTAGACAGAAGAATGTTTTTCACAGGCAGGAATTCTTAGTTAAAGCATCATCTATTAGGAATTTTTTAATCAAATTAATAATAAAAACATGATGCCATGCATAACCCTTATATCAAATTTCCTCTGTCCAACTTCCTCTTTTGCGCAATAAACAAATAAAGGCAGGAATTTTTAGCTGAAGTATCATCTATCAGAAAGAAATAAACCAAACTAATAGTCAAAACGGGATGCCATACGTAGCTCTCCGTATATATTTTCAGCTATACATCTGCATCTTTTGCGCATTTAACGTACATCTTATCTTTCAGAAAGCAATAAATCATCTTTGTTTTTCTCACAATAACCTTGAACCTGTTTACATGAATTTGGCTGCAGACTATCGCGTAATTGTGACGTCATCAGGAGCCTTCGAGAACGTTCTCGAAGCTTCGCACGGACACGAACCACTACAGGTCGAAGCCAGGGACTGAGAGTGAATCCCGAGTGAGCCGAAAGTGATGCTGTGAACGCGCTCTTTAGGAGATATATTCTGTGGGAGAACTGTAAAAACTAACGGGCTCTTTTTCGTCGGTTCAGGGAATAAATCCCAAACTGAGCAAAACCTATTACTCTCAGTCCCTGGTCGAAGCTTTTCGATGCCGGTAAGGTAGGAATCTTGCGTTAGAACCGGCCCAGCTTATCCACTTTTTATTTTTTCAGATCTTGAATGATTTGAACTCAAAATGAAATTTTTAATTAATTTGTTGTGCGATCAAAATTAAAATTTTTATTTTTCCAGAAAATTCAAAAAGTTGCTATTAAAATATTGCAGCGTATTTGCAAAGTTATGTGTTTCTTCTCTTGACTTTTTCCAAATTGTAAAACTGTAAAAAAGCTGGAGGTCTTTTTTTCGTATTATTTTTTTTTCATGAACGTTTTCGAATAGGATAACTTCATGCTCTCGTTTTCATTGCAAAACAAGCAATTTGCCTTAAAATCTAACTTCTTGAATTTTCACCCAAAGTATACATATTTATTGTGAAAAATAGAAAACCCGGGTTTTTTCTTAATCTTCCTTGAGTAATATTGCCAGTAGCTTTTATTTTAAAAAAATTAATGAACAAAGAACATTAAACGAACAAAATAATTGGGATAAAAATTAATTCCTTCTCGCGGATTGAATTTGAGCGATACTGATAGTTCAACACATGTTTATCAATTATTAGGAATATATCGTTTTTAAAGTTGTTTTGAACTATGCTATTTTCATTTTGCTTTACTGTATTGGTACTTGCGCGTAAATAATGAGGTTATACGACTGCACTAAAAAATTGAAATCTCCGAAAGCAAAACAGTGTCTATAAAGTTTTGTTGTAGACGGATAATAATAATTTAGATCACCCTACGTTGCATTAGCAAAAAATAGAAAGCAGTCTTGAGAACTGTATTGCATTAAAGTTTTAATATTTTAATTCGATTTTAATTCGACTTCTGATTACAAACATTATTATATAGTAATTTACTGAGTTTTTTGCTAACTTAATAATACACAGTCTCCAGTGAATTGTAATTTGAAACAACTTCCATAAAATGTTGCGGCAAGATTATGCCTACACGACATTCCCTCTGTTCATCTGCTGTCATATTCTCAACTGCACGGTTGGTCATATTTATTTTTATTCTCCGATGACCACTACTTGTCTTATATATTCCACGAAGAATATCAGTATACTCCAATATTGCAAAAACGGCACCACTGGATGTTGATAATACAATATGCTCTCGGGTTGGCATGGGCACAAATTTGTTATTTCCTACTAGCAATTTAATTCGTTTTTCGACAGGAAAGACGTATCTTCGAAATTCAAATCGCTGGTACTGATTTGACTGGGGAATAAGCCGAATATATCCAAGTTGTCCAATCGCATATCCAAGTGCTCCAATAGAAGGCGCCCTACCAGGAGGAGACGTGGACCCCGCACGAAGAGGCGGCTCCTCAGGAGAATGTTGTCTGCCAGAAGAAGAAGATCCATCATTACGTTCGCTAGTAGGAGCCTCGCTGTTCTGTAATGAATCGTAATTTGAAACAACTTTAATAAAAGTCTGTGGGAAAATTGGGTGATTTCTGCCCACTGGACAATCCCTCAGTTCAGCTGAGGTCATATTCTCAATTTCACCACTTGTCATATTTATTTTTATTCTCGAATGACTTCTATCTGTTTTGTATATTCCCCGAAGAACTCCATTAAACTCTAATATTGCGAAAATATCACCATTGGATGTTGATAATACAATATGCTCTCGGTTGGGTATGAGAGCATAGCTCTTTTGTTCTGCTCGCAATGTAATTGGTTTACCGCCAGGAATAACATATTTTCGAAACTCAAATTGCCGTTCTGGGTTTTTGCGTGGAATGAGCCGAAGATATCCAAGTTGTCGAAGTGAATATCCAAGCACTGTAACAGAAGGAGCCCTGCCAGACGGTGACCTGGATCTATCATGAAGAGAAGACTTAAAAGAAGGGGTCGGTTCAGGTGAATTTTGTCCAACAGAAGGAGAAAAAAGAGAATTTCGTATGCTCTTAGGAGTCCCATCGGACTGTGAACTTAATTCTGTAAGAAGAAATAGAGGATTTATTTATTTTGTTGAATAAGTCGATGTTAGGTTGAACCTATTGTTTCTTTGCAGAAATACTTTTTCTGATTATTTAATCAAAAGTATGCGAAGCGGTTCAATTACAAAGAGTAACACTGCAGGGCGCTGTTCGTTTTAATTGAACCGTTTGGCGAAAAACCCAAGAAAAAGTGTATTATGGTCATGGACAGAGACCAGTAATATTACAAAATAACAACGCTAGGCCACATAGAAGTTCCATGGTCCGTCAAACAACAGGAAAATTTCAATGGATATTGCCGTCTCTTTCACTATAATGAGCTTCTGCTTGAAGCCGAGTTTGTCTGCCCACATGGGACTACACATTTATGAGTCAGGCGCGCGCGAAATTTAAACTTCGCAGGATCTTCTGATTCCTACTTTGATGCTAACACACAGCGATCTGGGAGATACAAAATCATGATCTCCGAGATGCGGTCTTCCTCCGAATTCTCTTACCTAAGATTATTCAATCCTCTATTATTCCAAATACCCATTCCCTGTCCATCGCCTGAAACTTGACCTTTACATTTACCATGTGCATACATGTCGTCAAACAAAGTTTATTCTGTGAGTCGAATTTACGGGGCGGCCGCTGGATCGGGAATCCCGGAAATGACCAGGAAGCTTATGAGACCGGGAAAAACCGAGAAATGACCGTAAATTTATTTTTTGACTGGCAATTTTACAAATTTTTTGAATAAAATCCTTCGAACCTTGATTATAACTATTTTTTCTAAAAAATTAGTGTAATTGTTATTTTTTCTGATTATGATATCGTTTAGTTCATAATGCGTAATTCGAAAATCTTTCGCTTCAAAAATTTTCCATTTTCGAATTTTAATTTTTAAGCTTATATTTCAATTAACGCTATTTTAAAACGCAGTTTTAAAGACTTAAATAGTTTAAAATTAGAAGCGCTTATAATCGCAGATTTTTAATGAAAAAAATTTTTAGTTGATGAACTATGAATATCAATTAATTAATTATTCCTTAAATTTAATTGAATTTTCAGATTTAGATAAGCAAATAATAATAAATTGTGACAGAAAATTCGAAACCAGTTCGAAACTTCAGAATAACTCGATTTTAACGTAGAAACTTTATAAACTATTTTTACTTTTAAAATTATAATTCTTCAAAATAATATATTTATAATTGAAGACTCTTATTTGATTTTAATTTTATTTTAGTTTGAAATATTTTATTCTTAAACCATGCAATTTGAAATTGTTCAATTACGAAAAAGAACAGTTACTTAAGGGGTTCATTCTCTCTAGAACCCGAAAAAGGGTGCTTTTTAAGATAAAAAAAACAGCACAGAGAGTCAATCTTTCAGGCAAATTGAAATATTAAAAGTGGATCAAACCATTTATATTTCTGGTTCATGTAATTTGATGTCTAAATATCAATTGAACATCTATTATTCTTAGAAAAAGTTGAATACGTTGAAAACATATTTCGAAGATTTGAAAAAATTGAAACTTACTTTAAAATTTGAAATTATTTTAAATAATTCAAACGAAGGGTCTACGTGTACCAACCAAATCCAACTATCCGTACAAAAATTTTGGCGCAAGTAGCCTACGTCCTAATTTAAAACAAAATATAGATTTTGGCAGATTTCGAACAAAAAATTTAGACGCTTTTTAAGAATTATAACGAGCTTCAGAATAAGAAAAGCCACTTCCTAGAAACATTACAAATGATTTTTAATTTTAATAAATAAATTTTAAGGTGATATTCAAAAAGATTTAAAACAACATGTAGATCTTTCCAGATTCTGGAATAAAATTTCGAAGCATTTTAAGGATTTTACAGTCATTTCAAATAAAAATAATTTAAGTTTTAATTTAAACAGGGAATTATAATTACAATTAGAATTATAATTCTTCTTGGTATAGGTAAGTTAGAAATTTAAATAAATCAAGAACTGGAACAGGAAATTATTGAAAAAATAAATACTAATTCTAAGTTGCAACGGGATATTTTTGAAAAAACTTAAAATTATGAACTTGAAGAAGGCATTTTACAGAAAAATTCTAATTCTTAGTTGATGCGGAGAATTTTCAAGAAGAAGTTGGAGGTGAACAGGAAATTTTTCTAGAAGAATGAAAATTTTCGATTTAAACAGGGAAATTTCAATTTTTAACCAATTCTGCGCTGAAATTAAAATTTAAAATTTTTTTAAAATTGTTCAGTTTAAAAAAACTAGTAGCTTCTATTTTATGAGTGTACTGTATTGAGCATTTGGATACAAAATTCTCAAATAAAACTACTTTTAAACTTTAGTTATCAAAGTTTAAAATTAAAGAGTTTTACTTTGAGCGATTTCATCTACAGTTCAGTTCTTAATACTTTAAAAAGAACAATTTTTAGATTTAGTGTGAGATTTTTTTTTATTGACCCTGAAAAATTTTTGCGAATCGGGAAAAAACCGGGAAATGACCCGGAATTTTTTTCTTTGATGAAAACAGCCACCCAGAAATTATCTCATATCGTATTTTGTATAAAAACTATTTTTGTAAACAAAGATAAAATGAAATCTCACACACATAGATTTTCTACTCAAATAGTTCAATTTTAGAACTGTTAACCAAATGCACTGATAAATATAATTAAAATTATGACATAAAATGAGAAAATGAAAATGATAAAATAGATTGCGCTGACGGACCGAAGGAACCGAATAGGGCCTCTGCAAAGTACCCGTAAAGACCCAATTGGGTCCCCATTCGGTTCCTTTCTAAAAAACTCGAAAAAACAGAAAAATCAACTTTTAAATAGTTGAGATTCAGATTCTACGTTAAAATTCCCTGATAAAATGAACTTATCTTTGACGGAACTTTTAACATCCAACTGACACTTTTTGTGGTTTGAAAACGATTAAGGGCTTGTGACACAGCTAAATACCTATATTACTGATCTCACTTTATCAGTTCACTGAAAGTTTTTTTGAACCTAAGAACTTTTTTTGTAAATAAAATATCGAGCTGAAACTTTAGAAAATGTATTAGATTACAATAAAGTACGTTTAGGTACTGCATTTTGGTAGGAACGTCGCTGAAAATTATTTTATCTTTTTTCTGAACATCGACATTTTTTGAACGTTCGAACTTTTTTGTACAAAAAATATCGGTCTTAAACTTTGAGAAACGCAAGAGCCGAAAGAAAACTACGTTTAAGTACAAATCTTAAAAATAAAAGATGCAAGAAAAAAAATTTCAACTATCAATTCCATCGGCATCAGCCGGTGACGTTGTACACGAAAATATGAACCCTGGCGGCCACTAGACGAGGCTCTAGAGGGTTCGTATTTTCGTGTACAACGTTACCGACTGATGTTCATCGAATTGATAGTTGAAACTTTTTTTTTAAATCTTTTATTATTAAGCTTTATACTTAAACGTAGTTGTTTCTGCGGCTCTTGCATTTCTCAAAGTTTGAGACCGATATTTTATGTATAAAAAAAGTTCGAACGTTCAAAAAAATGGCGAGATTCAGAAAAAAGATGAAATAATTTTCAGTAAAGTTTCTACCAAAATGGAGTACCTAAACGCACTTTATTGTACTCTAATAGATTTTCCAAAGTTTCAGCTAGATATTTTATTTACAAAAAAGTTTTTAGGTTCAAAAAAACATTCAGTGAACTGAAAAAGTGAGGTCGGTAATATAGGAATTAAGCTGTGCCACATGCCCTTAATGAAAAAAATTAAATTTTATATATTTAGAAAAATAATTTAGGAATAATCGTACATAAAAATTTATAATTGAACGATCAAACGAACTTACCTGTGAAGTTCGATCAAAATTATATGGGGCCTAAATGACTAATGTTCTCATTTGTTCTGAAATTTCTTTCATCTTTCTGAAACATTTACAATCTTAAATATTAAAATTCTTTTAAAAACTTTTTGAAATCTTTCTCAAATCTTTTGCAAGGTTCAAAATCTCTGAAATAGTTTGAAATACTTTACAAGATTTTGAAAATAATTTAAATTTTGTCAAATAATTTCAAAATATATCCAGTCTTTCTGAAATCACGATGAAATTTTATAATGCCTTTGAAATCTCGAAAATATTTTGTAATATATAAAATCCTTGCAAAATACTTAAAATCTTCCAAAGCTTTTGAAACAGTTTTCTATACATGCCATATTGCTTAAATCTTTTCCAATACTTTTAATCTTTGTAAAATCATTTTAATATTTTCATTCGTAGTGAAATATTTTAAAGTATTGTGACATTTTCTTTATCTTTTCTTTATAATTATTTTCATTCATTTTTAATCTTTGTGAAGGTATTCAAACATATTTAAAATCTTTGTGAAATAATTTGGAATTCTTCTGAAATCTTTGCCAGTATTTGAAATACTTTGTAATATAAGTTCTTTCAATACGGAGTACATTAAGGTGGTCCAAAAATGCATCGCCACATTTTCTTCACTTTAGAGGGCAAGACTCCCCCCGTCCCCAAAAATTCCATTTTCGGAGAAGGAAAATCCGTAATTTTTTGTTTTTCGAAAAGAATGTACAATTTTCGAAAAATTGAACTCATGTTCCAGGGTTTCGTCGGAACGAGCCAAGTTTATTAGAGATTTAAAAGGAGTGCCTACAAAACAGAACCATACTAATAACTTTCATTTCCAAAACACCCCCACTCTCCTCACAGCGCCCCAAATATGACCCAAAAAAAACTACATTTTTACGTATTATTGTAACTTTTTAGCAATTTCCGTCGTCTTTTTATACAAATATTTACTAATGGACAATTTGAATATATTTAAACAATTATTTATTCCCAAAAAATGTAAAAAATAATCGTATTTTCTGATTAACATGTAATTGTTTGTCATTGTTTGAAGTAAATTTTTCTAAAAACATTATGTAATTATTTAAACAATTAATTCTTGTTTATTTTTTGAAAATGTCTAAATGTGGCTGCAAAGATGTTCAATTTTTTCAAACTGGTATTCTATGCTACTTTTTGTGGAATAATTACATAATTTTAAAACATTTCTTATAAGCTTTAAATCATTTATATTTGCTGCAACAATTTTTATTTGATTAAGAACTTATTTTTCGATAGCTAAAGCAATATAATAAAATAGAAAAAATATAATTAATTACGATTTTAAAGGTATTTTTGGAAAAGTAATTCTTGAAACAAATTATATTTATTAAACAATTAAAAAGCGGTAAACGTATTATTTCTATAAAAAATAATGTTATGTATTTTATTTTATTTACTCTGTCTAGCCACCGAAAAAAAACTGCTTGAGCAAATATAGATTCCTTAAACAAATAGAAATGTATTCAAAATTAAAGAAAATGTATGAAAATTATGAAATTATTTAACAAAACTTAGCATATGATACTAATTTAAAAAGAAAGTTGATATCTCCAACTGAATTTTTAGAAAATTTGAAAATAGACAATAAATAATTATTTAAATAATTATATGTTTTTAGAAAAATTCACTAATCTCCTTTTAAATCCATAAAAAACTTGGATCGTTCCGACGAAACCCTGAAACATGAGTTATGGATTTTCCTTCTCCGAAAATGGAAACTGGGGGGGGGGGGGGGGGGGGGGGGGGGGTCTTGCCCTCTAGAGAAAAACTGTTTCAAAAGCTTTGGAAGATTTCAAGTTTTTTGCAATGCTTTGATATATTTAAAAATATTTTCAAGATTTCAAAAGCATAATAAAATTTCATCGTGATTTCAGAAAGATTGGAAATATTTTAAAATTATTTCACGAGGATTTAAATTATTTTCAAAACATTGTAAAGTATTTCAAATTATATTAATCATTCGGCACATGCAAATTAGAATAAAAGAATAGTTAATAAAAGAGAGTTGTCCGCGCGAAAAATTATTTTCCTGTATTTAACCTGAAAACTATTTTGAGACCAGAATGATTGATACGTTAATAAGAATTTAATTTTTAGCGCTTCAAGTTTTAATTCTACGATTTTCAATGTTTTCAGTCAGAAAGAATTTATAATTATCACGTTTTCAGAATGGTTATCAAATCTGAAAGTTCGACACAATATTATTTGAAATACTTTCAATTTTAATACATTTTTTAAATTTTTTACATCATTTTCAAATGTTGTTAATATTAACTGATTACATTAATTAAACTTTTATTGTTACGTACTCTTGACAATTCATTAATTAAATATTTTCGAAAATAATAATATGACTGCTAAGCACAAGTTCCCTTATTTTTTATTTTCACTGCACATCACAAGATTTAAATTTAGTCAACAAGAATTGTACATGCTGCGCCACATACCGCCGCGAATGGAATTTAACTATACCATTTAAAGTAACTAACATCCCATCTATCTTCTCTTTTTCCACAGGCCAAAAATATTAAGCGTTATTGAACTGTTTTAGTTCAAATGGGCTTTAGTTCAATTGCGTCTTAGTTCAAATGGACACCTACCCTTATTTCGTAAATTTAGAGTTGTGTTGTAGAGAACATAGGAAAACATTTTACAGGGTTAATTCGGGAAGGGTGGGTTGTAATAATTTCGAACGAGGCTTCATATAGTTGCGATCGAACCTCACATGTAAGTTCGTTTGATCGTTTAATTATATTTCTTCCTCGTTCTCCAGATTACACCATTGTATACTTTCACAGTGATAACATTTCTTTAACATTTCTCTGTAATATAATTTTTATTATTTTTTATTACTTTCCAAACAATAAATTAGTATGAATATTCGTATTGTAGCTTTTCGAGAAAGACAATGAATCATAGGAACAAAAGATAAGTGTTTTTAACATTGTACGATTTTATTTTGCGAAGATTTTGGTGTCTAAACATTCTTTAGTTGTCAGAATCTGTCTTCTAGAAAATTGTCAAATGTTTCAGACTTCTGTCACCAGCCTGCTGCATTCTTTATGATGTTTATGTTCACCCCCTTTTTGAGTGCACGAGAAGCTGAAGAGCGCCTGGTACTATGATTCGAAAAGCCTTCAATTCCGCATTTTTCTCATGTTAATGTTAACTATCTACTAATTCTGTTCGTGGAAGCATCTCCATGAGGCTTTCTTATGGTTGCGAATAATGTACTGATGTTACCACGAAGTGCTTTTGTTCATTCTATGTTTTCTTTAAGTTCTAACGCTACGCACCATTCTGGTGATTCTTGAAAATAGGGCAGGTTTAGCAAAAGCTGTGCACATCCTGGTCTCGATGCTTTAATGAGGTCTGCGATTCTGATCTCAAAAATGTATTTTAACTCTTCTATGTTATCTAACTTTATCAAAGATAGTGTTTGTGCTCTCTGCAGTGTCGCCAGTGCTAATAGTATAATTGTTATTTTCGTAAGATCTTGGAGACATAGGTGTTTTAGAGGATACAGCATTCCCATTTTCTGTAACATGGCGTCTGAGTTCCATATTTTTTCATATTTAGGGCATGTTGGTTTTAGACGAAGAATCCCTTAAAAACACATTTTCTGAACAGGTATGCTAAAACTCAAGGACTCTATTTGAGTCGTCTTCGAAGAGATCTATATTTCCAAAATTCGCAGAAGTTCCACCATTTCTTTAACGCTAAGTCGTATTGTTTCAGGGTAGCTGGAGCAAGCGATCAGACAGTAATTTCTAACGCTTCTTCTGGTAATCTTTTTCTGTGGAACGCTTCCATGACACTAGTCCCGCAACCAGCATACGATACTTTGATAATGGGTATTTCCTGTAATTACATGGCAACAAGTCAGAAGAGGGTTACATTATAATTGGTTCCCTGATCAGCGGGGACAAAAATATTGAGTACCTAGGTTGCGCTGGCCACCAAGGTACAACTATTATTCCCGTTGCCTTATCTGATAAAATTTTTCGCAAAACTTTCTGAATCAGGGCGAAGGATGGGAAGGCGTGTATATGCGATTGGCTCCAACTAATAGAAAAAGCATCTATAAAATCTACTTTCGGGTCTATGTCCGACGAGCAGTATACATTCCATTTGTGATTAGTTCTCGATGTAAATAAGTCGATTCATGGTCTAGTGAAAACGTTGATATTTTTCCTAAATATTTCATTTTTTAGCTGCGATTCTATGTCAATATTTTTTATTCGTGACTCCCGGTCCGCTTCTTCATCACTTACTGATGGGATGTATGATGCAAACCATTTTCAGAACTGGCGGGCTTTTTCGTTTAATTCCTAAAAATGTATACCACCCATCTTGTTCATGTACGTTGTGGTAGTAGTGTTGTCAATTGTAAGGATAATTTTGCAGTCAGAGGTATTTGTAGAAAAATACTTAAGAGCAAAAAACGCCTCAGTTAGCTCCAATAAATTAATGTGCTTTTCTTCCTCTACATTAGTTCAAAATCCGCGGGTAGAGTCTCCTTCTGAATATGCACCGCAACCTGATTCTGACGCATCTGAAAACATTTCTTTAGCAAACTAATTTTGAATAATTTTCCTAGAAGCTGTAGTTATTTTTCTTTTTCACCATTTCGAATCTGACTTAATATCCTCATTTAAAGACATATTTTTGTCAAAATTTTCTTCATACGCAAGTAGAGCACTTATCTTTGCAGATTCAAGCTTTTTGATGTAAATGTGCCCGTATTCTGCATCTGGGCAAGCTGTAACAAGAGAACCTATTACCCGAGCTAATTCGCGTATTTTGCAGACTTGTTTTTACCTAAAGCGTCCTAACACTTTTTCTATTTTTTCTTTTCTTCTTTCATTAAGTTCTAGTGATAGTCTATTTGAATCAATAAAGAAGCCATATTACGGGCAGCATTTTGTTCGCTCTAGATTAATTTTCACGTAATGAATCAAAAAACCTTGTTTTTTATCACATTTATTGTTATTTCTACGCTCGTCGCTCAAATATTTTGCCTTGAAAACTAAATTTAAGAATTTTCTGTATTTTTTGTGAATAGGCACTAGATTAAATGTGTCTTTGAGGTAAAAGGAGGCCATAAAGTCCCTTGATTTGAAGGCTTGCTAGCTGTTATAATGTTTTCTAACTTGAAGCTAGGGGAATCTATATACTTATTAAAAGATTTTAGATTCATTATGAACCGGTTTGAATTGGCCGGCTTTCGTTTGAGAAAGAATGGTGAAAGAAATTGTGTCGTTTACACCTTACCTTCCACTATCGCACCCTTTGCTATCAATAAGGAAATAGCTTCCTGGTAATGTGATAGCGTATCGAAGTTTATTCTAGACTCAGTTGGGTTGTGAGTTTGGTAAACGGGTTTACTAACTTCAATTGAATACCCCGTTAGAATGTCTATGAGATATTTTGATTTAGTTATTTTTTGCCACTCTTTAAAATTTTGAAGCCTTCCAGCGATTTGTCGTGCCTCTAAAATTTCTTGCGCTGTTGATTTCCCTGACCTGTTGATTGCCCTTGGTTGTCCCTCGTAATTGTGGCCTGACTTCCGGAATGGAACATTACGCTGGTTCGGGCCCTTGTAGTTTAAAGGCTTGTTGGATTTCGCAAAATTATTATCGACCTTTGGTTGTAGCTTCATTTCCAGATCATCTTTGTGAATACATACTCTTGCCTTCTTTTATTTTTATTCCAGCTCTTCGTCAAAAAGAAACGAATCTGTTTTCGTTTTTTATTATCTTTTTCATTTCAGGATCTATACCAAGAATGATAGAAGATTTACGTTCTATGGACTGCGTATGGTGAACTTCAGCTAGCATCTTTCCAGTGTATGCTAATTTTTCATGGTTTTCTAGCCTATTGACTTGTTGTGGAGGAGCTTCTAATAGAGGCGACATCGCTTTTCCTAATACAGCAATTTCTGTTCCTATTAGGCTTTGGGAATCACAAAAAGCTCTGATTTTGGGATTTAATTGTGGAGATGTTAGAAAGCAATCCCCAGAGAGAATATATTTCCTAACAATAATATCTTTCTCCTCTTTTTTGAGATCCGTAGTTAGCCAATAATTCCACTGTGTAAACAAGTCTAGGTGGTGAATCAGATCGACGGCTGTCGTCTTTAGAGGGTCCTCTCCCAAGCTTTTTGAAAACTTTTCATCCAGTTGAGGCTCATTAATTTCGTTATTGGTCGAACTTGTTTTCTCTTTGGCGGATTTTTAAGTATCTGTAATAAAGCACCCATATTTTCTGCGCTACGAAAATAAGATAGGTTAAGATTGAAAAAACATATGAATAATAATCTACATTCTGCCCCGTGTGCAGACTTCAGATTTGTTTGAATATCTCAGAATAAACGAGAAGACAAAAATATTAAAATAGGAATAGAACAAAAAAATCTGTAAAGAAGAAATAAGGATGAGAAACAAGTTCTGCCTTTCATGCAGACTTTGCTAGGTTAGATAAGTCGTATAAATCTTTCGTCTCCAATTACAAACTGTGTGAATTAATTGAAACTTACCCTGCCTCTAGCGCAGAAAAAGAGCTAATTATTTTGCCCTTTTATCTCTTTATGACCATATATTTACCATGGGAAGAATGGTAAGTCCTTTTCTACCGAATATAGTCGCAATCATTGCAACTGCAATGCGAATTATAGGAGTAACCTCTAAATTCCCCAGATAGATTGTAGCGAAATCGTGATCGTTTTAGTGGCGTTTTTACTAATGACTTCGCTCATCTAGGGGTTCTATTAAAAGATCAATCCCTACAGGATGAGCCTCGTCGAGGCGAATTTTGTAGCGAAAAAACCCTTCGACTTCGTGAAGAAATTTGTAACGACGATCGTGTGGGACGAGTCCTTCGGGATCGGATTCGGCCCTATTTCTGCTTTGCTGAGACGTACTTCGAGATTTTTCTTTCATCCTTGCCTCAAACCGTTGTAATTGATTTCTGAATACCACCAATTCGTAAAAAGGAGTTCCTTTTTCACTTTCTTTCCCTATGTTTTCCTGTGAGATTTCTTTTCGAACTTGTGACGTATGTCGCACAAGCAACCTTATGAAATAAGCAGGTTAAGCAAATCTATACGTACATTACTTCGATACGCAGATACAATGTATCGAAAAAATTTTAATTTAACTCTAAACTTGTGGCAGTGCCGCAGAGCGAGCGGTACCACAAAGTTGTAATCTGGAGAACGAGGCCGCAATATAATAGTTATTTTTCGGGTTAAAATTTACTGCAACTAAGCAACGAATATTTTTTAATTCTTTGAGTTCAAGTTGTAGAAGTTGAAATATATTTCGTTTGCAATTAGTGTACAATCCAAACTCTTTAAATTTTTAAAAATACATTAAAATTATTGAAATAATTTGAAAATTGGTTAAAATCTTTTTAAACATACCCAAATCTAAACAAATTATTTTTCAAACATCCTTCTTTTTGAATGTCCTTAAGGACATGTGATACTTTATCGTGCTGTCATTTAGGTACAGTTCTCCCGGATTTTTTCCACAAAAATGGAAATGTTTAAATACTGAATTCCAAGATACTATGAAATATAAAGGACGTCCCCGGCCTCTTTTTTGAAGGATAGTAAAAGGAAAATTATATTGTGCTAAATAAAAATTTCATGCATGTACATTATTTTGAGGCTAGGGTCCTTTTTCAGCTCTGTCATTCCGACAATTTGGAAATTATTTATGAAAAAAACAAACTTTTTTGATTGCCTACAAAGAAGGTTAGTTTCGGGACATTAGTTACTATTTTTATTTGTAAGTCCAAAGTTTACGGCGAGAAATATTGTGCAGTTTGGAAGGAAGGCTCGATAGAATTGTCACAAGAACCTAGAAATATACGCGAACGCTTTTACCAAAATCAAAATTTTTTGAAATTAATCCACAAAAAAGGTTTGCAGGGACTTACGTTAGCATGTGCGCTATTATTTTCCAAATTCTGAAGAAAAAATCGTTTTGGAAGATTTTATAAAATTCTTCATACATTTATGGGCAAACGTGATTTAAATGTACGACACTTGTTTATCAATTTTTCGAAATTTTGAATAAAATTATAAAATTCTAATAGAAGTTTCGTAAATTAACCTTAATTTAAAAATGAGGATTGGTGATTTTTGTTAAATGCAGCTGAACATTACAAACTTATTAAAAGTAAAAAAATTCAAATGTGATATTCAAATTTAATTTTGCATCTTCAATGGTTTTTGGGACAAGAATTAATTCAATAGTAACCTATAAATTAAAATTTTATTCAAATTAGTAAGTATGCATCAACATTAAGTTTTGTAGATTAATATTAAATGTGAGAAATATGAATCAGATTAATATTCCAATGAAAATAATTGTTTTTAATTTACAATTAAAACATTTTTTGGTTGAAATATCAACGATTATATTTTTTTATTAGAATTCATATTTTTGGTAGAAAATTGAAGTATTGGGTTAACGAACGAAGGTGGATTCTAGTCAAAAAATATAATAGTTGATATTTCAAACAAAAACTATTTTAGTTACAAATTGAAGGCAGTTAAATTAATTAAAAAAACGAATATTCAATAAAAATGTTAAAGTCTCAACCTAAACTGATTAATTTTCAATCAGTTTCATTTTTTCTCACAAAAGATGAAATGCATAATTAAAAACATAAATTTTAGAACCAAAAAGACGAGTTTTCAACAAACTAGTTCAAATATTAATAAAATAGATTTTTCAACAGAAAAGTTAATTTAATTAATTTATTAAAAAAGTAAACAGATCATAATAATCTCCTTAATATTTATAATATTTAATATTTAATTTTAATACATATTTACTAATTTTCTATTGAAAAATTAAATTTAAGAGTTACTATTAAATTACTTACCTAAGCAGTTGGAAAAATTTGAGGTTTGCATTGGAAGTTTCAATAATCTCTGTGAACAACCTTTTAGGAATAAATAATAAATTAAACGGCAAGATTGTATGTTATATACAATGTTTTTAATATATCACTGACACAAAACTCCTATATTTATTTAAAAACGCGGCGAAAGGTTCCTATTCAGTAATGGAAACGTAATTCCGCAACTCATGTTGAAGTGTCCGACAATGAGACAGTCAGCGACAGATTGTCCCGATTTAGGCAACGTCGTCCAAAATTTGTCCAAAAACATTTTTTATTTTTTTCCTTGGTTTTTTATACAATAATTAAGGATTTTGACTTAAGAATTTGGAATGTGATAGCGAACACGCTAACGGAAGTCCCCGACTTCTTTGTTTGTGGAAAATAAAAAAATAATAATTTTGATAAAGGACCCCGCACTAAATGTATGGGAAAATGGCTTTCGGTGGATTTTGCTGAAACTTTGTAATTTTTAAGGTTATAAGTTCCGGATGAAATATCCGTAAAAAAACGATGTCAGCATAGAAATCACGGTTCAGATCGTGGTCTGTCACATTTTCGCCTACACCGTTGACTCATATAGCGCGCTTCTCAAAACGATCAAACGCTAAGCGCCCAAGATTTTAATTTGACTAATTCATCACTTTTTTAAAGGCAGAAATGGTACCCCAAGTAACATTAGTAACTAGTGCGCACATTCCGATAATAACAGTGTACCCTTCGCAAGAAGTCCGATGTCATCAATCTCATTGAACGCTATCCACAGCTGGTACCTTGTCGCATTTCGGAAACGAGAAAATACTCGTACTCTGATCAAACCAGGTTCATTAAGTCGCTTATCTAGTTGAAACTCCTCATCTTCTTCTCGTTGCAGCTTGTCTTGAACGTAAGGTGGCGCAAGTTCTACTTGATACACGCCAATTGTTATGTCGCCTATTTCTTCCAATGTAAGCCGAGGAAATTGTGGTACTTGAAGTTCATGCAGGCGATTCCAATTTGCATTTCCGTAGCGCTTATTTCCACTTCTACGCGCGCTTGCACAATATTTGGCTCACGAGCTCTCGCTATATATTCTCTTGCAAGCTCTGCTGTAGCGCATTGCATCTCGATAACAGGATGGTATCGATTCATTATGGCATTAGCAATACGAAAGAAGTCCCTTTGATTGCGTACATGAGCCATCGGAATGGTTTTCTCGAAGAACTTGAAAACGGACTTTATGTGGTTATTTCTAGATTCCACTATCCATCTAGATTTCGTTATTAGCCGAGCTTCGTTTGCTTCTTCCGTTACCAATTGACTCTGTCCTTGTTGGAGAAATGGTGGTATCTTAGACAAAATTCTTAAACGTTCTAAAAGTGGTTGGGCATTTCTATATACACGGTCCTCTATAAAATATCACCAATGTCGAAAAATTCTCTCATACCTTCCACATCTCTTTCAAATTCGTTAATGAAAATTTGTGCGTCATTGTTTCGCGAGTCAGAAAAATATGGTCCTTGAATTTCAATTATGTATCCGTCTGGAGCAACAATGAGAGCAGGTTTTACCAAGTGACGTCCTTCATGTTTGCAGAATCACTGTCGAAGTACGCGAAAGTTACTGCTATTCTGCATGTAAGCATAAGTACCATCGATGATAGCAATAGCTCTCGGAATTTCTGTTTGTGGATTATAAAGTTCATTGGCGAATGATGTCACGTGTCTTTCAATGAATTCCTCTCTGCTTATCGCATTAAATCCAACGTTACCAGGCACAAATCGCTGAATTAAAGACTCTCTTACAGTAGCAATGGCCATGCTTGTAGCTTGCCAGCTCGAATAATGAAAAATCATTTTCAGAAATTCATCAGAAAGACCTTGACGCATTTTACAAAGGAAAGTCAGCAGATCTTTTTCCCTCACGTATATGGCACCATGTCCATGTAACTGCAAAATAGGATCACAAAATGCATACAATTCTCTAAATTGTTCTTTTGTTACAGGAGCAATAGCTTCAAGCTCTTCATCAGTGAAACTATACTCATTATTAAACGCCGTGGCCGCATGAACATTTGCTTCGTTACGAAGTTGCTGCAACAACAGAAGTAACTGCTGTCCCGGAATCCTATACGGTCTATTATTCGCTTGTAGTCCAGGAAGCAAGGGGCCTAAGATGAAACCATGTTCATCCAAATGATTTAAGCATGCTCTTGTTTCTTCTGGAATGAAAATGTCCATAACAATAAAAGCGTTAACTCTACATTCAATTGAAAGCCTTGGAGCATTATCATCAGCATTACAGAACATGCACGTTTGCCTGCCTGTTTGTGTAAGAACATTCAGTTTTAAACAGCCTGGGTTACGCTGGAGCCATTTGTCCTGGTTGATAGACTCTATTCCATACATAGCAATTAACTCGAAATCTGAATGCCGTTTTTTAAACCATAAGAGAAGCAAGCTCTTATGATCTTGAAAGGCAGAGGTATTTATTAATACAAAGAAAGAAAAAATCAGAAATAATCAAATAAAACAAATAAACATAAGAAACTTAACACAAAAAGGGAATAAGAAATACAACACAATTAATACAGAAGGGAACAGATAGGAATTTTTTTTCCTAAGCTTACCAATAAAATTACTATCTGCTCTGGAGGCCCTTCACAAAATAAATGATAAGCATACCATCGTCAAAGGAAATAATAAGTGAATGCTGTCTAATTT
>NC_046658.1:164720222-164758175 GCF_010883055.1 Belonocnema kinseyi | reverse complement strand
AAGAGGGAGCTCTTCTTAATATTTTGACACCAAAATCATGTCGATACACCTTACCAACTGCGAGTAAAGCCACCCACGCTTTAACTTGACAGACTGTACTTTGGATACCATTTCTGTCTTTAAAAAAGTAATTATTTAGTCAAGTTCAAATCTTGGGCGCTTAGCGTTTGATCGTTTTGAGAAGCGCGCTATATGAGTCAACGGTGTAGGCGAAAATATGACAGACCACGATCTGAACCATGATTTCTATGTTGACATCGCTTTTGTAACAAAATCTGTTGTAATTCGTTTTATTCACTGATCTTGAGCGCTTAGCGCCGCATAGCGTTAAAACTGTCCATTTTTTGGATTTTTTTACGGATATTTCATCCGGCACTTATAACCTTAAAAATTACAAAGTTTCAGCTAAACCCACCGAAAGCCATTTTCCCATACATTTAGTGCGGGGTCCTTTGATTATTAGATTTGAAGTTCGAGGTTATGTATCTTACAATTCTCCCCTTCTATATTTCCAAACTACACCAGAATTTTGTTCAAATACTTCATACAGGCCAAAAACATATAGTAACTGATGTCCCGGAACTAACCTTGTTTGTAAACATTAAAAAACTTTATTTCATAAATAATAATTACTTACTGGGTACCGAGATCATCGGTGCGATAGAGATCTACATTATCGGAATAGAAAACAGTTGAAAACCCGATCCTAACGTCAAAATAGTGCACATGCATATAATTTCTATTTAGCACAATGTAATTTTTCGTTATTGTCCCTCAAAAAAAGAGTTTGCGGACGTCCGTTATAATATTTTACAGAATCTCTGAATTCAGTTTGAAAATGTTTTGTTTTTGTCGAAAAAAGCCGGAGGAACTTAAACCGATTTACCACACGAAGAAGTATCACAGGCCCTCAAGCTTAAGAATACTGGCCCACAAAAAAAAAGTTGTCTCCATGAGACAAATAGCTAGGCTATCCTTATGGATTTTAAACCACTAAATCTATATATGGCCTTAGGGTGGCTTCCCATGATTGCAGAATTGCGTTGCGTTTTGCGTAATGCGTCAATTCAATAGACATTTCAGCCAATAGTATTCTACGAGGTCTGTTAAAAAAATACGCGGTCTGTTTGAATTACGCGGCTGGAGTTGGTTTCAGGAAACCCGCTTAGTGTCGCTAAGTTCGTACAGATCAGCTATTTAAAACACGGTATTATAGTCGGAGATATCTTCGTTTGCTGATAAGCTACACGGTTTTAAGTGAAGAGTGTTTTTTTTTGTTTGTCGGATTGTAAAATAGACAGCCTAAAAGAGCAACAAATTGCTGTCAAATTTTGTATGAAACTCGGAAAATCTGCAACTGAAACATTTGCCATGCTCAACACGGTCTACAGTGATATTGCCATGAAGCGTACTGCATGTTTCAAGTAACACGAACGTTTCAAGGGTAGCCGACAGCCAATTGACGATGATGAGCGTCCTGGGCGTCCTTCAACGTCAACTGACGACCCACACGTTGACAAAATCAACACCATTAGAGAGCTTGCTGAAGAGTGTGGGATATCAGTTGGATCTTGTTACGAGATTTTGACCGAAAAATTGAAGATGCAACGCGTTACTGCGAAATTTGTGCCACGCCTGCAGACCGACGACCAAAAAGCCAATCGCGTCCGGGTTTGTCAGGAACTGCTTGATTGTTCAGATGAAGATGAGGACTTTTTGTCACGAATGATAACCGGTAATGAATCATGGGTTTATGGTTATGACATTGAAACGAAGGTCCAATCATCGCAATGGGTGGGTCAAACGTCCCCAAGACCCAAAAAAGCTCGCCAAGTTCGGTCGAATGTCAATGTTTTGCTGACAGTTTTTTTTATGCTAAGGGTGTTGTTCACCACGAGTACCTCCCTCAAGGCTGTCAACCAGATTACTTGGATTGAAGTACTGAAACGTCTAAGGGACGCCGTCCGACGCAAAAGGCCAGAACTGTGAAGAAGTGACAACTGGTTTTTTCATCACGACAACGCTCCAGCTCACTCAGCACTCAGAACTCGTAAGTTTTTGTCTAAACACTTGATCACTGTTCTCCCCCCCCCCCATACTCACCTAACCCTGCTCCTTGTGACTTTTTCTTGTTCCCAAAACTAAAAAAACCCCTCAAAGGAAGAAGATTTGAGACGATTTCGGAGATTAATGCAAATGCGACGAAGGCGCTGAAAGCCATCACAAAAGAAGCGTACCAGAACTGTTTCAATAAGTGGAAACACCGTTGGGATATGTGTATGCTATCATGGGACGCCACTCTTAGAATATCTCATACATACGCAGTTTTCCCTAGTTTTAGAAAATAGCAGAAAACCTAGGGATATTTTGGATATTATTTTGATAATACCAGTGTACGGAAGCCTAAAAGCACTGGTGTGACATTCTTACGTGTTAGGGCACGTAGAGACCAAATTCATACACAAAATTTTCCTAGTGTGCTTACCTTTTCCCCTGCCTGGGATAAATCCAGGGAAATTGAAGGTCTTGCGTAGGCTATACTAACTTATTACGCTAAAAATAAGAAAAAGTCTATTTCCTCTGCAGTTTTGCGCTTTCAATATAAATTTCATCACTAAACTTTTCGGGCCCTTACTATTTTCTCGGCAGATGCAAAAAGTAGGGAAAATCCTAGAGATTTTCTCTTCACCCTAACCATAAGAAAATTTCCCTGCAAGAAACAAGTGACTAGGCTAATCTTATGGATTTCGAGCGACTGAATCCAAACAGAATCTCAGAATTTCTCGCACACGTGTTAGTTTTGCTCTAGATGCAGAAGATAGGAAACAAACTAGGGATATTTTGGACGTTAGTTCTAGGGAAATTGAAGATCTTTCTCATATTATATAGATTTGTACGGGGGGAAATCGCCATATCCTATGCAGTATTGCGTGATAATTCTAAATTTGAACCTCAAATTTTTCTGGTCCCACCCAAAAAAAGTTGTCTGCACGGGACAAGTGACTGACTTCGCACGCAAAACTGTAAAGGATATTAAGCCCCCCCCCCCCGTTTAAATATATATAATCTGCGAAAGACCTTTAATTTCCCTAAAATTACCTAAGCTAGAGAAAATATAACGCACACTGAAGAATTTCTGTGCACAAATTAAGTCTCTGCAAGTCATTACACTTAAGAATGTAATATCGATGAGCCTTTTTTGCATACACTGATATTATTAGAATAACGTGCAACTTATCCCTAAAGTTTTCTTTATTTTCTGTAGCTAGAGGGAAACTCAGGCGTGCATGATAAATTTTAAAGCCATATTTGTATTCAGTGGCCCAAAATTCATAAGGTTAACCTAGTCATTTGTCTCGTGAAGACAAATTTGTTGTATTATCTGTGCGATGAGAAAATCCCTAGGCTTTTCCCTACTTTTTGCGTCTGCGGATAAACTCAGACGTGTAGAACAAATTTTGAGACCATATTCGGATTCAGCGGCTCAAAGTCCATAAGGGTAGCCTAATCACTTGCCTCGTGCAGGCAACTTTTTTTGTGGGCCTGTGTAATTTAACTATCGTTTAATAAATTGGTATTTTCAAGTTATAACATTATTATATTCACCGAACATATTGAAGCAGGCCGCCAAAGTGAAAACGAAAGTACAGACAATCCGCATTTTCTCAAAGTAAAGGAAAAACTAATTAATTATCTTGTGAGTAATTTGGTTAACAACTGTGACTAAGAATTATTCTATTGCGCCATTACAGTGCAAACATATGTATAAGTAGTAGTTATCTCACATATATGTTAGATAAAGGCATCATGAGCGTTGAGAGTGGCCTTGTGCGATATTGCTAATAATTTTTATGTTTCATTATTTCATAAAAAGTAATGAAAAATAAAAAATGCTGCTTTGTGGTCAAAATATGCACGATACAACAAAATATGAATAGAAAAAAGGGGCCCCAAAAACATGTACAAAGTTACCAGCAAGTATCAGATTTGTGTAAAATTTGCCCTGCCCATCCGTTTTGGTCTAATATACACGTTTTGAGACGCCCTGCACCTGAAAAACAGGTTTTTCCGAATGCGTTAGCTAATTTTTTTAATGATAAAAATTTACCAGAGTTATAGCACTTACAAAGTTCTGAAAAACAAACGAAATAGAACATCTTATTATAATTAACGCACGATATGAAAAAATTGAATTTTGCGGTCAAACTATGCAAGATGTGAAAAAATATGCATGGATCAAAATTGTGCATTTGAAAAAGATACACAAACTTATTATTGTTCACTTTCTTATAGGACACGTAGTTTTATTTTCGTAAGAAACAGCATTAAAAATAGAAAAATTAAATTTTTAGACAAACTACACAAGCAGCGAAAAAATAAACAGGAAAAATTTGTTCATCCTAAACATATCTACAATTTTTTTTCTGAAAATCGCACATTTTTATTTAAACATTCAACTTTTAAATTTTGCATTGAAAGCTATAATGAGAAAAAAGTGCGCATCCTAAAAAAACATTTTTTTACTGAACATTATAATGCAACTTGTGTCGGTTTTCCATGGTGTAATTTTTAAAAATCTTTTTTTATACAATTTGAATAGAAAGTACATATTCTAACGTAAAGTGGTTCCAAGAAAATTTGTAGATATAATTTAGGCGAAAATTTCGGTTAATAAAATATTATTCTAGCTTAGGTCGTTTCTCCAAAAATGTAATTTGTTATGTTGAATGTATTTTATAATTGCTTAACACACACAGACACACGCGCGCGCAAGTTGAATTTCAGCGTACATATTTATTGTACTCGCCGTTTGCACGCATTCTTACACACATCTAACATATCGCCCGCTTCGTTCTGAGCATTTAGCATGAAATTAGTAAGATATCGCTGAGTCTGTGAGCCGCCCGCGATGACAGAAATCTAACATGCATTAACTTATTGTAAGAACATTCTTTATAGACTTCATATACACATCTTCGTTGAATTTAAGTCAGTTCCACAATAATAGCTATAATTATGTGAGAGAAAAAACAAGTAAAAGACACAAAAAAAATAATAATTGCGAGAATAGTTGCATAGAAAAGATCTTCCAAAAGACTTCAGAGTTTGGACTATCAGTTAACTCAGCAGCCCGACCGAGCAGACAGGTAGTAAATAAAGTTGTGAAATTGGTCGATCGAATTCCGAAGTGGCAGCTTGAACGCGAACGGTACGAATCAGACCGTCTTTTCCTGAGTAGCATTTAAGTATGCGACCCATTTGCCATTTTGACGCAGGGAGTGCATCATGCCTGATGAGCAACTTTTCGCCCGTTTTAATATTAGGATCCTGTGGTTTCCATTTGTAGCGTTGCTGTAAAAAATTAACAAGATTCGGGTCTCGACGTTATTGAGCCGCGTTTTCTCTTAATTCTGGATCAGCACCTTGAAAGGAGGTAACATTTTCGCTGTAAAGGTGAGCAGGCATTCAGCTACTCGCAATGAAACGCTTGTAGGCTGATTAGAAGCCCTGAGAAGTATAGTCTGATACTAGCTCCAGATGAAAAGTGCTGGTTACGCAACAAATAAAAAGAGCTACGTAACCCTTGTAAGTCCTTTGTCCTCTACCTGGAGCAAAACGAATCTGAAAGGGACCGGCGTAGTCCACCCCAGAGTGTGTGAATGGTCTACAATTCACATTGCGAAAATCAGGTAAGCTATCCATTATTGTTAAACTACCGTAGCTCCCTGACGTAGGCAAATGACGCAATGACGTATGAGACCTTTTACCAAATTTGTTCCTCTGATAACCCAAAATCTTTGACGTAGAATATACAAAGTGAGCTGAATGCAACCATGTAAGGATCGCAAGAGCGCATGTCGAGTGATAAGTACTGAAATTCAATGAATACCAGGTAGTATCACTGGATATCTCTCATCAGAACTAATTGGAGCTTGGGGGAGGCGATCCCCTAGTCTCAGAATAACGGAACCATCCAGAAATGGATTCAACATTTTTAAAGGAGAACTTTTGGAGATTGATTCACCTGATTTAAAATTGCTACTTTCTGGAGCAAAGGCAATATTTTGAATCTATAAAATCCAACACTTACGGGCTTCATTAATTTCTACTGGTCAAAGAAAAGGCATTGGACATAATTTTCAGAATCCGAAAACTCTCCCATTTTCTTAAGTAGCGCTTTAATAAATCGTAGGCAATAAAGCGTAACTCTAACTTATCTTGGCCAAGACTCAAATCCATAAGCCAGATCAGAGTGGAGAGGTTTCTCCTTCATGGTATGGTGGGCGACTTTAGCCTTGGAAGAAGGCTTAAGTTCTAGGTCTACTATAGCTGCTGAAGGTAGATATGAATCCAGCCAACTTGAGGAATGAAGTGAGAACCAACAGTGGCCTTGCTACCATAATTTGTGATTTGAAGCTTGCACCGGAAGAAGACCCCTTGAGGAGCAGTCTACTGGGTTATCCCCAGTTTGAACATGTCGCCACTTGGCATGTGGCACAAATTTGTGAATATGTGAAATTCTATTAGAGATAAGGGTGGGCCACGCTGGGGGATGCTTTCTAAACCAGGCCAAGACTACCGTGGAATCGGTACAACAATCGAAAGCAACATTTTCAAAGTTCATTTTTCTGATAACAAAATTTAATCCTTTAGCTAATAACTGTGCCCCATATAATTCTAATCTTGGTATGCTCACCGTAACAATTGGAGCAACCTTTGTTTTGGCATATAACAAGGCTATTTGTTTTCCTTCATCTTCTTGAAGAATGCGAAGATAAATAACAGCGGAATACGCTCTCGCTGATGCATCCAAGAATCCGTAAAGCTCGTATCCCAAACTAGATCGCGATAGTCCAGTCCATCTGGAAATTATTATCTACTCGAGTTTTGGAAGCTCACTATAATAGGCATTCCAATGATTGAGCAACTCCTCTGGAAAAAGATCATCCCAATATAATTTACGAATCCACAGTTCCTGCATTAATCTTTTAGCTACTATTATTACAGGAGACAACCATTCAAGTGGATCGTAAAGTTTGGCGATAACCGAGAGAATTTTTCTTTTGGTGGGCTCTTCGTCAGTTTGAGTCTCCACTCGAATTTTAAAATTATCCGAAACTGGATCCAAGCGCAACCCTAACACTTTCAATTGAATGTTTTTCTCAGAAAGAATATCAAAAGCCCTTTCATGGTTACCTTGAGGGCAGTCAGATAAAGTTTGTTCATTATTGGAGGCCCATTTTCTTAGATGGAAGCCTGCTTCCTCCAGCAACTGTGTAACCTGTCGTCTTAACTCTTTAGCTTTATGCACGTCATCTGCTCCGAATAAAACATCATGCACATAGAGAATATTTTCAAGAATAGGTTTATCTAGAGGAAAATTAGTTCCCTCGTTTTTGCCAACTGTTTGATGACTCTATTGGCCAGATAAGGAGCACATGCGCTTGGATATACCCTCATCTGATAAAACATCTTTTCTACGTCAGCTACAAAAACTACTGAGTGTTTTCGCCATCTCAAAATGATGGGGGCCAAATCAGTTAACAATTTCGGCCCAATATGCAAGTTAGAATTCAAAGAAGTACCATTAGGCGTAATACTGGAAGCGTTGAAAACCACGTGCAAATATGTAGTGGAACTACTTTATCTTAGAATAGGATGATGGAGAAGATAGACAGTTTGAGAAGTATCGGAACCTTTAAAATTTAGAGACAATTCCATATGCTTCAGTTCCTGGTATTTAGTTAAAAAGTCGGAATATTCTTTGAAAAGTTAAGGTTTATTTTTTAATCGAACCTGACTCTTTTGTAATATTAATTCAGCATTTTCAAGAGAATTTCCTATTTCTATTGGGGGACCATCCTAAAATGGTAATCGAACCATATACTTCCCAGATGAGAAGCGTTTATGAGTGGTTATGAAATGCTCTTCACAGAGTACTTCGTCTTCTGTGAAGAGAGATTCAGAGGGAGCTTCTTCTATTTCCCAGAAACGAGAGCCTGTAAAAAAGAGGAGAGAAGCTGCACTCTGAGCCCTGATGCAACAGTACTCTGAATTTTCTCGATCTACCATTATCCGTGGCCAATTAAATAATTGCGGTAGCTAGCAAGGGAGAATGTGTTAAGTGAACGCAATTATTTAATAGGCACAGTATAGGTTTGGAATTTACCTGATTATTTGAATTATTATTAGTTTGCGAGGAAAACGCCACTTGAGAAGGAACTGAAAAAGGACCCGCAGAATTGATCGATGGATCAAAGACTGCTGAGTTTCCAGATCGATCCTTATTTTCGTGATGTAAAAGAGTATTGTGCTTGTGCCGACATTTAGCACAAGTGAATTTACTGGAACAGTCATACGGTTTATGTCCAGGAGTGAAACAATTAAAACACGCATGTTTTTGAAGAACAAACTCTTTTCTCTTATCAACACTTACAGCTCGAAAATCTTTACACTTAAAAAGAGAGTGGTTTTCTTTGCAGAAAATAGATTTAGAGTTTGAAGAGGCAGCATGACTTTTAATCGATTGCGACTTGTTAGTTTTATTTTTATCTGTTATTCCAGTTTTCGCAAGTTGAATTGCTTCTAACGTTCTAATTTTTGTAACTAAAAATTCATCCAAAGTTTCACAGGATGGATAATCTGTACCCGGTCCCAGTTGCGTCTTCCAATCTTTTAATGAAGCTACACAAAGACGTTGCGTCATCCAGAAAACAATAATATCGTCTCATTAATCGGTTTTTAGCGGTTTAAATTTCTTAAAGCAGAAAGTGCACCATTGTTGGTATCGCGAAATAATTTCAAGTCACTTATAGAATTATTATTAACATTAGGTATATTAGTGATTTCATTCAAATGCGCAACAGTCAAAGAGCTTTTATTGTCATAACGCCTTTTATTATTTTCCCAAGTCGTTTGAAAATTAGCCTCGGTAATTTTAACATGTTTGATTAAATTTTCTGCCTCTCCTGTTAATGATGTTTTTAAATATTGAAATCGTACAACGCTAGACAGAGAATCATTATGCACTATAAGTGCCTGAAATGAATCTTGTAAGTTTTCCCAATCGGCGTAATTTCCCGAGAAAGAAGGAATGTTAATTTTCGGTAATTTGGGAAAATTAACATTATGTTGAATACTATGATCTCTAGAAGCAGCAGAATTATGTTCTGAATGTTGTGAGACATAAGTGTCAATGAGACTGTTAATAAAATCATACGCGTCTAAGAAGGCTTCTTATATTGTTAGAAACTAATTTTTCACTAAATACTCTAGAGACAATTTCTTTTCAGAACTGTCTTGATTATGAATTTTGGTATCTAATTCACGACATTCTGACTATTTTTCTTTTAATAATTTGAGACGGCCTCGAAAAGTAGTAATATTTCGTCTCGCTATAGGAATATTTTTAAAATTTGATTTCGTTCTTAAAATATCTTGATGTAAATTTGACAGTTCTTTACCTAATACCCTTAAATCATCCGCCATTTCGACAGATTTTTTCGCTTGACACTTAAAGAATTAGCAACCTATTTATTTTGTTTAATTCGTAGTTTACCTTAAAAAAACCTCTGTATAAGGCGAATCAATTTCGTAAGTAGGTAATTAAATTTTTAAGTAATATATAATTAAGAAACATTCGCTTCGGACCAATAAAAATGGCTTAAATAAAGGATAATCTTACAAAATTTATAGTTAAAAAATTGTAAAGAAATTACATAACAAGAAAGATAACAATTTAATTTCTTTTTTTTTTTTATTTCGTTTGTTGTGAATAAAGCATAAACTACGCGACCTGTCAAAAAGTGATTCAGAAAAAATTCCTAGATGTCTTTGTGGTGCATAATTTTTTTTATTTATCCTTTTTCGCGTCTTCCATAGTTTGGCCGCAAAATGAAATTTGATATTTTTCATTATTTTTCTTGCGATCAAAATTTGAATTTTTGATATATGAAGAAATTCAAAAAGTTCTTATAAAAGTCTCATCATGTGTTAAAAAAAAAAGTTATTTGCCTCAAAATTTTAATTCGTTTATTTGGATTTTGTATATTTTCTTAGGTTAGATAAGCGGTTTTAACGATTTTAAAAAATCTTGAACTTATTGAATTTGCATCCAAAGTTGCGGGCTAAACAAACTCATCTTCATTTCAGAAAACTGAAAAAGTATTTATATACCTAAAGATACAATTTTTTTTATACAAAATGCGCCTTCACTTTTTTGTGGATTCTATCAAATTATGGTAGTGGGGGTAGGAAATACATGTTTTATTGTAAATTAATCGTTTTGTGTTTATAACTTAACTATTAGCAATTTTCATTAAAAATGTATCCTTTGGGTTGAAAATTCAACTGCGTGCTTGAAAGTTCGACTGCTCTGCTAAATTATTTTTTATTGCTATTGATTAAACAATTTTTCGAAAATGCGTTGTTTTTTCTTGAAATTTTTTATTTTAGCAGCAATAGGATATTCGATTGAAATAATATTTGTTAATTTTATACATGATTTAGAAAACAAATCTATAATAAATGACTTAAAAATACTGTGGCCAGAATTGCCTTTAAATTGCTTTCTAACATTGATTTTAAAGTATGTTATTTGATTTTCCATCACTGTGACCTTTCTCGAATGTGGAGAGTAAGGTCACACGACTGCACTAAAACACTAATGTTTCTGAAAGTAAAAGAATGTCCGGCAATTCTTTTTTTGACAACGAAGATCCGCTTCTACTTATATTCTCTCATTAGTCGGCTTTACACCCACGAGGGAAAGGTTAGCGACACGCGCATAGATTTGTTGGTTGGAGCAATACTTTAATACCGAAAAGATCAAAAGAAAGTGTACGGCCCACCATTTCTATTCGCTCGACATCCACCACCTCGCAGTACCCCATGACAAACTAGCAAATCGGCATGCAGTGTGGCAATTTCCCATGCGCTAAAGAGCAGTGGTAAGATCCCTTCTTAAGAGGATATCAGTGAATGTTTAAGTTCTTCGGGTGATAGATATAAACGCGGCTCAACTGTACATCAATTTTCAATGATTTAATTTAATTTTAATCGAACTTCTTATAACAAATATCATTATATCTGAGTTTAATATTCTTTCATTTAATTAATGATAAATTTGCTGCAGTGAATCGGAATTCTCAACAACTTCCGTAAAAAGATGTGGCGAGAGAATGCCTGCTTGGCATTCTCTAATTTCATCTGTGGTCATATTCTCAACTGCACCGCTTATCATATTTATTTTCATTCTCGAATGATTTCTATTTGTCTGATATATTCCGCGAAGATTCCCAGTATACTCATATATTGCAAAAACGTCACCATTGGATGTTGATAATACGAAATGCTCTCTGATAGGCACACGTATAAATTTGCCATTTCCTACTAGCACTTGAATTCTTTTTTCGTCAGGAAACACGTATCTTCGAAATTCAAATCGCCGGTTTGGATTTGACTTGGGAATCAGCCGAACATATCCAAGTTGTCCAAGTGCATATCCAAGTGCTGCAACAGAAGGAGGCCTGCCTGGCGGAGATCTGGATCTAGCACGAACAGCCGGTTCCTCAGGAGATGACCGCTCAAGATAATTTTGTCTGCTAGAAGAAGAAGGACCATCATTACGTTCGCTTTTATGAATCTCATTGGACTGTAGTGAATCGTGATTTGAAAAAACTTGATCAAAACTCCGTGGGAAGACTGGATGATTTCTGCCTACTGGACAATCCTTAATCTCATCTGAGGTCATATTGTCAACTACACCGCTCATCATATTTATTTTTACTCTCGAATGATTTGCATCCGTCCTATAAATTGCACGAAGAACTCCGGAATACTCCAGTATTGCAAAAATGTCACCATTGGGTGCAGATAATACAATATACTCTCGGTTGGGCATGGGAGTGTAGTTCTTACGTTCTTCTCGCAATCTAATTGGTTTACCGGCAGGAAAAACGTATCTTCGAAATTCAAATTGTTGTTCCAGGTTTCTGCGGGGAATGAGCCGAAGATGTCCAAGTTCCCGAAGTGAATATCCAAGTACTGTAAGAGAAGGAGGCCTGCCAGGAGATGCCCGGCCACGAGGTGACCTGGTCCTCTCACGAAGGGGAGGCTCCACAGGAGAAATCCGGTCAAGTGAATTTTGTCCGGCAGGAGGAGAATTATGTTGGCTATTTGGATTCTCGTCATACTGTGAACTTAATTCTGCAGGAAGAAATAGAGCATTAATTTATTGTGTTTAATAATTCGATGTCTTATATCTATGTTAGAACTGGATGTTTTTTTTTTGCAGAAAGTATCTTCCTTACGATTTAACCAAAAGTATACGTTATGATTTCAAATATAATAACTCACCACCCTACAGATTTTTTAGTTGTTGAATCTACTGATTTTATAATTAGTAGATGATATGCTTAGTTTTTATAGCAAAATTTAGAAGGACAAAACTAAAATCATTATTTTCTTCCAAAATAAGTTAAAAAAATATTATAAAGTGATTTGAAAATAATGTTCTTGCCTTATTAAACGAATCACCCTAAAGTGCATGAACCACAGTTTTAGGAATGGCTATGGCAAAGCCGGAAATTGGCCTGAAATTTTTAGGGGATTAGAAACTTTGTTCAATTTTTTTAAAGGGGCTTTTCGTTTTCCTATTTTATAGGGTGAATATATTGTTTTTCATTTAAAAGTAACCTTTTTGAATTTATAAGCCAAGTGCCTTCTAATAAATTTATGTTTTTTTGTTTGAAAATTCGACTATTTAGTTGAGAATATGCCTTGTTACGTTGAAAATCTTACTGTTTGCTTAAAAATGAAATTATTGTTCTTTAAACGTGTCCCTTTTGAGTAAGAGCTTAACTATTTGTTCGCAAATCCGAATGTTTTGTAAAAAATAATTTTATTTTATTTTTTGAATACAGCTATTTGGTTGATAATTCATCTTTGTTGGCAGAGAATGGCTTTGTTTATTGAAGATTCACCTTCTCAGATTCCTAATTTAAGTGTCTTTTTAAATCTTTGTCTTTACGGTTTAAAAATTATACTATTTAATTAAAAATGTAACTATTTTAGTACAAAATTAATCTCTTATTGTAGAAGTGTAATCTTTTTTTATCGAAAACTCTCTAGTTTCGTGTAAAAACTGACTTTCTCGGATTTCATCCAATGTCGACGTTTTGATGCGTTCTAAGTCGTTTTCGACGTCATAGTTTTTGTCGATTGTATACCGCAAAACATTCTAAAAACTAATCGGATTGAATTTTCAAAATCCAAAAAACAAACGAAAATGGATATTTGAAGCCAAATAAAGCATGCTGTGGTAGAAGTGAGGAGAAAAGAAACGTTAGTTTTTGTAGGTCCTACAAGATTATCCTAGTAACTTTTAAAATTTTGTCAAAAAAATCTGAAATTTAAATTTTGATCACAAAAAAACCAATGAAAAAGCAATACCTCCATTTTTGTTTTAATCTCGTTCTTTCTTTTATTTGGGATTCATAGTGATAGTGATGTGAGGATGTTAGTTTCAGGTCCTTAAGAAGCTGAAGTCATAATTTTAGAAATCATCTTATTTAAAATTTAGAAGAGCCGTTATATTTGACTTCTGTAACAGTATATTCAGTAAATTTTACGTTACCACTGTAACGCAAAAATGTGTTCATTTGCCTCAAATTTTGAAATAAGATTTGTGATTGTCTGGCGCCATCTGGCGCTACTGTAGCTCGCAATACGAGGTATGAATCGAAATGTAAAATTATTTAAATTTGTATAAATACATTTTTTTTTACTTGACATTTTCGCTATTAGAAACATCGGTTTTTTTTCTGTGATAACGTAAAGCAGAAATTTTGGGACATTGAAGATTCTGGTTTCGAAATTAAATAATCAATTTTCTTAAGATATATAGATGCATTCAGTTAGTTTATTGCTTTTCAAAAACCACGTTTGCAAATTTAATTGCATCACGCATTATAGTCATTACAGTCTGTACAGTACAAGACGTGCACATCATAGCTTGCAAATGACTTTTTTTAAGTTTACCTTTTCAGGTTGATAATTCAACTATCTTCTAATAAAATTGTATTTGTACATAATGACATGATTGTATTCACCAAATAAATCAAAGCAGGCCGCCGAAGTAAAGATAAACGTGTAGACCATCTTCATTTTCGCAATTTAGAGAAAAAACTGATTAATGCCTTAGTGAATAATATCATTAGTAACTGTTACTAAGGAATGTTCCAAATCAACAGCTTACAAATACATGCATAAGTAGTCGTTATCTCACATATATCTGAGATAACGACATTACAGGTCTCAAAACTGTCCTTCACAGATAATTATGTCATTTTTCATTTTTTAGTATCATCATTAAAACTGTGACATCTTTATATAAATTAGAAGGTTTTGATTTTATGTAAAAATTTATTAGTCTTGATCTCATCAAATCTCGCCGTGTTTGGACTCTGTCTTCATTGTCTTTCGAATGACGCTCGAAGCATATGTATTTAATTTTTGGTAAATTCAATCTAATTATGCAGTGGGGGATGGACAACCAGTTTTGTTGTGAATATTTTGCTTTTTGTTAAAAATACTGTTGAGTGTATTTGCAAGCACTAAGAAATAAACTATAAATTCATATTATCCCGTAGTCAAGTACGAATTTTATAATTGCAGCTTTTCCGTTAAACTATCTTTCATCATTGATGAGCAATACCACTAAAGGAAGCAAAACTCATAGCAGGATTGAGGGTAATGGCAAAAAAAGATCACTAAGTCACTTAATTATTTGTTTAGCACCGAAAAACGAGTTGTAATTTATTAAAAAAGAGTGTCAAAGTTCCTGCCTTCTAGTAAAAGGTAACATTAAACAAAAAATTATATAAAAGTAAGACGACTAAACATTTCGACTCGCGCGCTTCGTATATTAGCTTTGCTAAGATAAGAGCGGTACATTGTAGACGAAAGGGAAAGAGAAGAGAATACTTACGCGAAACATAAACACTCATACAATACATAAATAGTGTTGCTTTCTAAATATTTCAGTGTCATATCCTTTATTGTTGATTTATTACTTCGTGCACGCCGCGCAATCTAGAATAAATAAAATATAATTTGTAACGGTTGTTTTTCAGAATTTCCAATTTCTAATCCAAAAGACATTTCTCAACCCCTCGCTTCATGTAGCCCTATATAAATATCTCGTCACGATACAGCTATTGTATGAAAGGACTCTTTTCATCTTAAGGTTGCTAGAGGAAACCTAAATTGTCTAGAGTAAACTAATTTAGTTCGTTCAAGGTCCCGTAGCCAAAGCTTCTATTTATCCTTTGAGTATTGTTGTCAGTCGAGATGTTTATGATTTATTTGTGCACTTTGGCTAGCCTCCCTGCAATCTGAAAGTTTTTGAATTTGTCACGTATATTAGGTACCTCGGAGAAGGGCAAGGTAGAAAAGCCCACTGTCCCTCTCCTTCCATTTCCCATCCAATCAGTGTTCCACCTCTGAAGGGTGAACTGGTAAGACACACAATTTCACAATAGGTCTATCGAGAGTCCCAGTAGCAGTACGTAAAGTAACGGACCTGAAATAACCTTCAGCATTCGGATGTGTAGAAATGAGACGACCTAGAGCCCACTTCGTAGGAGGAAGGTTTTCGTGTAAGGTAAGCACGAGATCGTCGATCTTGATTGAAGGCACATACTTCTGCCACTTCGGACGTCTTTAAAGTCCTTGTAGATATTCAGAGGACCATCTGGTCCAGAAATCTTCATATATCTGTCTGGTAAGCTACCAGCGTTGTAATCGATTTTGCTTAAGGTCGATGAGAGAAGATTCTGGAACCGTGAAGATTGGAGAACCGATCAAGAAGGCGTCAACGGTACCAGATAATTTGGATCATCGTTCTGAGCCTGTAGCGGTCGTGAATTAAGACAAGCCTCCATCTGTGTGAGGAAGGTTGTCATTTCCTCAAAAGTCAGCTCCTTTATCATCAAAATAGTGGATAATGGTCGATGAAAAAGCAAATTCCTCATTGAAAAGTGTTCAAAGCTGCCTATCTGCCCCGAAAAAATTGTTACTGCAGTCGCTGTAAAGAAAAGTGCTTATGTCACGTCAAGCACCAAATGTTTGTAAGCCGCTATGAAGCCATCGGCTGTGTATTCCAAACACGCCTCCAAATAGACCGCTCGCGTAGCTCTACAGCGTGCTTCAAACGACCTCCGAGTCGCAGTGAACCGCCAGAGTCCAAAAAGTGTAGCAAACGAAGTAAAGGTCTTTTTATAGTAACTGGAAGTTGCTTGGGCAAAAACTTAAATTCTTGGGGGAAACGTCGACGTTTTTCATATCCCACCAGACGAGATATAGCACGTTTCAAAACGTCTGGTGTAAGTTTACATGGATGAATCTCAGTGGATTTTTTCTGCAACCGTTCGATGAATCTTATACAGAGAGCAGTAATGCGAAGTAAATTAGTTAGAGTTGAGTATCGAGTCAGAAAGGACCACAGTTGGTCCAGCTCAACCGTTTTAAAGTGTACAATAGTCGTTTCCTTTCTGTTGATCTTTGCAACAATTCAGCCCGTACAAGATGGCCCAAAGATGAGTGATTGCGATAACCAAGGTGGTCCAGTCTACCAGAGAGGATAGTTCTCCAAAAGTCAAGGAGAAATTCCTCGAGACGTTAAATCAGCTGGATTGTCCTTCCCGGGAACATGATGCCATACAGTGCGAGGCAAAACAGTCTGTGTTTCCAATACCCGATTTGAAATATATGTCATTCATCGTAGAGGGTGGCCTCGTATCCAGTCGAGAGTATTTGCCGAGTCGAACCATACATGTTTCAGCATCGCAGTAGGGAGATTTAAGACCAAAAGAACATTAACTACCAGCCGAACAATCAGAACAGCTGCACAAAGTTCCAAACGAGGCAAAGATGTCTTATTAAGACGAGTAACCTTAGTCTTAGCTATAACTAGTGAGACTCGTATCTGATCCGAGGGAAATTGTGAAGTTCGCAGCTAGACACGTCTAAGGAACATGCCAACGAACGTGGGATGCTGAGCCATGATAGTTCAGGAACTGCACTTTCTCCATATAACAATTTGATCAGCAGACAGAGGCAGATCCCAATCTATTTTAAGTTTTCACAAACTATGCATGAAGATTTTGACTTTGATTAAGACTGGGACAAGTCATTCAAGCGAATCAAAAGGTCGGCTATCTCGGAAAAAACGCTCCTTCTCGTATGTATCCCAGACTCCCCAGGAAGATGAACCTGAAACTTAAAACAATCTGAAACAGCTTGCCATAGAACTCCGAGAGCCCTGTGGATTGGCTCTTGAGTGAATTCATAAAATGACGCCTTTTCTTTGTAATATTCCAGGACTTCTTGCATAACATCCCTGTAGTACTAAAACCATTTCTTCAAAATAAACCCACCCGCCTTGAGAAGCAAGTTGACTTGCCGACGTTTCTCTATGGTTGTAGCGATGTCGTAGGCTCCAGAAAGGACATCGTCGACATAAATATTGTTCCTCAGAATGTCTGTAGCTGAAGGAAAGATGCTCCCTTCATTCTCTGTAAGCTGATGTGAGGTACCTCAGTATGCAACCTCCAAAGTATCTTTCGGTAGGTGCGATCTTTAGGATGAATCAAAATGCGTCTAAACATCTTCTCAATATCCGCTGTGAAGACGATCTAGTAGCATCTCCAGCGAAGTGTGACGTCTGGAAGTTCCGTTTGGAGTTGCGGCCCTGAATGGAGTACCTCTTTTAGAGAAATACCCAAATAAAATCGCTGTGAAGCATTGAAAACCAGTCTCAATTTTTTACAGTTACTGGTTTCCTTAATGACGCAGTGATCACTCATTAACATTCTATTAATAGCAGAACGAGAATCTTCAAAATTCATCGTCTGATCCTTGATTGGAATTCGAACAACGTATCGACCATCTTCTGAATGCTGATAAGTGGAGAGAAAAAGTTTCTCACACTCATCCTCATTAAGGGTGAACTTAGGAGATACAGTCAGAAGATCCTTCTGTAAAATATCGACGCAATAAGTCTAGCAATTCGTGATCAACCGTACATTGTAATCCGACAATCCTTCGAGTATATGTAGAAGGTTTCTCAGAAAAGAGACCAGACAATATCCAGCCCAACGATGTATTCTGAGCAGTAGAAAAACCAAAAGGACCCTTTCGTACCCCTTTCTCTATGACGTGTGAGTAAACTTCTGCAAATTAAATCAATCGATTCATCCTAATCGATAAGTGGATCCGCCAATTCTAGCCCCTGAATTTGGAGCCAATCATCCGTAGATATACGACTAGGGGGTAAGTAAGATGTAAATTTCGGTAAAATAATAGTGTGTGAATAAAGACTAGCTTAAGAGCCGACACGTGAAGTCATCCTAACAGTTACCAAACCTCGACAGGTTTTTGTACGCTGATCACCGACTCCCTCTGCTGTAATGATGGCACGAAGTCGTTTTAGCTTAAGTCTCCGAGCAAGCAACTCAGAAATAAAAGACGCTTAAGCACCTTGATCAAGAAGTGCTTAAGATAATTTTAGATTATCGTCTGATCCTTCAGTGGAGACGAGTATTGTGGCTAAAAGTACGGGTGCATCTAGTCAAAGAGGACCTTGAGCAACATGCGGGTTGACAGTAGACATTACAGGTGTAAACGCGGTACTATTTACATGTAAATATATGTGGACGGCACATCTGTATTTCTGTATATTTAGCACCATGTGCTTGTGTGTTGAAATCCTTCTTACACGATTTGACACCTGTGATTTTACCTCTGTTTCGGTTGATGAATACTTAAATTGGGAACAGTCCCGAAGCAAGTTCGTTAGTGACAGGTTCAAATCCCAAAAGTTTCCCTAAGTATGCATTAATAAGAGCACGTTAATTGTCATACCCCTCTGTAAGCGTTGTCCATGCTCGCTCAAAGTTATCAAACGTAATACATATGTTTACTAAAAGTTGAGCAGGCTTATCCGTCAAGCTTCCTTTGAGGTAATGTAGCTTCTGAACTGGTGGAAGTGTGACTCCATCCTTCACCATGAAACAAAACATATCTAGGAAGGCCGGCCATGCAGTAAAATCACCTAAAAATACAGGTAATTCGAATTGTGGAAACATCTTCTTAACTTGTGCTGAAGGAGCAATATAAATTTAATATAAATATATATATATATATAAATAGATAATATTTTTTCTTTTCTTTATAAAACAAGTCTTGCGCGAAGTATGGATCCGTTGACTTGTCCTCACGCACGAAGAGAAGCTGATCGTGATTTGTACCAAACTTGTACCACTTCTTTTCCAGGTTTTCCAAGTGTGCGTTGCGGATATTCTTGGAAACATTCGCCTTGCCGGTCTTTTTAAAATTGGTAACTGCATTGTATATGAGCTCGTGGAGTCCATACTACTGATAAATACAATCTTTGACACTTTCTTTAAAGTAAAGTCAAAAAATAAAGTACAATCCTGTCCGTATGACAGTGGAACACTCGACAGTTTAGAAAGTCATAATAGATTCTTAAGGAAACATAGAACTGTAAAGGATTAACTTTTCAAAAGTTAAAAATAAAATCGAATAAAGTCAAATCAATCTAAAAGATTAGATTTACAAATAAATGATTAAAATTCTATTAAAATTTAAAAAACACGTTTAAAGTCAAGTAAAAGTAAAGTTAATTTACATTAAAAGTTACACAACAAAAATCAACAGTCGAAATTAAATTAAAATCTAAACATGTTAAAATTCATGTAAAAAGTAAAATCGAATCACTTTAAAAGTTACACCACAAAAATAAATAGTCAAAATTCAGTGATAGTATGCCTATCGATACAGAGCATTGGACATGCACCGGTGTATGGATTCACATCGTACGAGCAAGTGTTAAGAGGCATCTATTTTTGGAAGCGCGGGACGTCTTTTTGTGAAGTCAGGTATCAATCGCCAAAAATTGCCATTACAACACTGTCACCTTGCGATTTCGCAATAAGAAGCTCGAAATCCCTGGATTAATTTATTTTCTGAAGCCCTCATCCGGCTTTCGAAGGACCAAATATGATGAGAAATAGCAGTAAAGGATGCAAAATTTATAGCGCGATTGAGTGTAATGGTAAAAAAGGTCACTGAGTCACTTCATTATTTGTTTATCACCAAATAACGATGCATAATTTACACAGCCATACAAAAAAAGTGTGCAGATCTGGTAACAAGACACACGTATTCCTATGGATTTTGGGGCGCTGAGTTCAAATTCGGTATCAAAATCACCCATCACGTCATGATTGCGCCCTAACTTAAAAAATGACGAAAAATCGTGCACTGAGGCAAATAAATTTCAAAATAATGCCAGTGATGCAAATTTTCACTTCAAAAACATGCCGACGACTGTGAAGGATCAACCCTTTCCTGATATCAACTTATTTAACATAACTTTACCCAACAGAACCTGACCTCACCTAACCTGAATTATCAGAAATTTATTGAACTATACGTAAAGCTCTGGAAGCATATTTTCCCAGAAGCAAATGTGTGTTACATCGAATCGGTCAACTCGAGCTTAACCTAGAAATAAATCTAACCTAGACTAACCTAACCTAACCTCACGAAACACAATTAAACTGATTGTGTGGTCCCATTGTGTTTGCAGTACCGTTTAAATCAGCTTGGGCTTAACCTGCAAAGAGGTCAAACCTATCCTAACCTAAAAAAACCTGACCTAACCTAACCTAACTTAACTTCACGTAACGCAATTAAACTGATTGTGTTGTCCCGTTCTGTTTGCGGTACCGTTACATTCAGCTTCGGCTCAACCTATATAGAGGTTTAACCTATCCTAACCTAACAAAACTTGACCTAACCTAACCTAGCCGAATGAAATTCAACCACACGTGTAGCTATGTAAGCGTACGGTTTTCAGTCTTAAATGTGTGCTATATTTAATAGGTTAACTCAATCTTAACCTACAAATGAATCTAACTTAACAAAACCTAACGAAATTTTGCTTAACGTAACACAACTTAAGTGTACCCGTTGTAACACAATAAAATTCATTTCATTCTACCACAGGTGGTTAAATATTTAGACGCACATTACTGATTTGAAGAAACTTAGAACTATAAGTAGAATTGACCCCATTTCAATTAACCTGACAATGTTTGTATTAATTAAAATGTAGAACTGTAACTTAGACATGCAAATGAATAAGAGTTTTATTCAAAATTTTTTTCTCTCTGCTTTTCTTAAATTTAAGGGATATATTTATACTATCTTTCGTGTTTACATTTTATCTTGGTTTTTATCGCAATTAAATTGATTTATAGACCTACTACAGTCTATTTTCTGCCTGCTATAACGTGTCCTTTTTTCTTCTAAGGAACGATGCAAAGGTTTAAGATTACTTTTAAGACCTACATTCGTTTCCCTTTTCAACATCCAGCAAAAATCAGCCGTCATAACTTCGTCCCATCTACCCTGACATCGTTGTTCGATCACTTTTATGTCTTGATGAAAACGCTCCCCTTGTTCTTCGCTGAAATCACCATCATTTTCTGGAAACTTATCCAGATGGGAATGTAGGAAGTGAAGTTTTAAATTCATCAAGCCGCCTAACTTTTTGTAGTTCTTATCATTTTCGCAATCATATTTTCGTAGTCTAAACTTTTTTTGTTACCGAAGAAATTTGCGTTTACTGCTTTAAAACTTTCCCAAGCGTCCATTTCAACTTTCGTCATGTGGCTCATGAAATTAATATCTCTTGTCAATATTCGAATCTGTAGTCCATCAAAGACTCCTTCTTTCAATTTAGCGTCTGAAACATTAGGGAATTAAAGGGATATATACTTATAGCATTGTCCATCTTTATCTAACGCCTTGACAAATTGCTTCATGAGCCCAAGCTTTATGTGGAGGGGTGGCAGTAAAATTTTTTCTGGATCAACGAGGCTTTGGTTGATGATATTATGAGAACCAGGTTTGAATGAATCTCTTACAGGCCAACGTTTTTTGCCGTAATGATTGGCTCGATCTCTGCTATTCAACAGGCATATAAAGCATGGCTCTTCTTGAAACCCGATTGTTGGCCTAATATCATTGTTATGATTTTGAGATCACCACATATTTGCCATTTGTGATTCGTGTAATTAACTTTTTCAAGAAGCATTTAAACATTGTTATAATCTTCTTTGATGACCGTTGAGTGAGGTATAGGGATAGGAGCGTAAGTACTCGTGTTATGCAGTAAAACAGCCTTAATTCTGCGTTTTGACGAATCAATGAAAAGTCGCCATTCTTCGTCTCTGTACACATTTTTCTTCAAGTGGTTCATTAGTCCGTTAACGTCAGTGCAGTACACTAAATACGTCTCTCCGTCTTTGATGAAAAACTTTCTGAATTCTATGTCCCTATCGAAATAGAATGAAACTTTTGTCTTTGGCTCTAGAAGATTTCTTCTTTTCAGAAATGAAGCGGCAAATTCAGCGCCGTCTTTCGGTGATCCAAGATCTCTAATAAAATCATTTAGTTATAGTTGCGACACTAATATTAGAACCTTCAATTTCATTTTATGCACACCATATTCGTCATCTTTTTCGTCATTTTCATCGGAATCATCAGAACTATTTTCTGTTCGATCACTGGTTTCACTACCGTCTCCATTACGTTGACTTTCAACTTCCATTCTATCATCTTCTAAAGCGCTTAAATCAGTCTGGTGTGCATTTTTATTCATTTCAATTGCTCTTGTGACTTTGCACACGTCAATGTACGACATGTTATTTTTATTTTTGGCGTTGAACCCTTTGACGGAATTCATGCAAAAGTAGCAGTCCTTCGCAATAACGGGTTTTTTTCGATGTGGTTGGTGTAGAGTACTTGCGTTACTTTTCGTTGTTTAAATTTTTTAGACGATACAACATAAGTGTGCAGGAATTTCAAATGACGTGAGGAACCCATTTTGTTTCTTGGTGCAGCAATTTACGGTCAAAACACTTTTCGAAAAGACTTTTCACTTCCTCGTCGATTGATTTTCGGAAACTGCTCACTTCATATTTACTGCAAATGTAACAGAATGAATCTGAGCTATTCTTGCAGACATGCGATTGAGAAATGCTCGCGGTTTTTTTCTTCGTAGCATGAGACTCTACACCAACCAAGTGATCCATTGATGAAGAGCTACGGTTGCATGATGACGACGTCGGAGAGCCCGCTTTCCCACCCTGACCAGACGCCATTACTGGGGTTTTTCCTTACATCGTAATACACTTTTTGCCTGTGATCCGTTGCCCACCGTCACCACGTGGAGGTACCCTGGTTACAGACACAGGCGTAATCGGTTAGGTTAGGTCAGGTTTTGTTAGGTTAGGATAGGCCTAACCTCTATGTAGGTTAAGCCGAAGCTGAATGAAACGGTACCGCAAACATAACGGGACAACACAATCAGTTTAATTGTGTTTCGTGAGGCTAGGTTAGGTTAGGTTAGGCTAGGTTAGATTTATTTCTAGGTTAAGCTCAATTTTACCAAATTCGATGTAACACACATTTGACGTAAAGATGTCGTAAAGATGTCGTAAAGACGTCGCCAAATTTTGTGCCCACTGGGCACTGATTTTTATTATATTTATCAAATTGTTTGTAGTGGAGTAACCCCATCATCTTGATTCCAACTAATTGAGAAAAAGGGTGGAAGTTATAATCCTTACTTTTATCCAATAGTCGCTAAATATTGAATTGGAAGTTGACACCCACTTTAGGTTACAGGATTTTACTACCCGGTAACAAGCGTTGAATTCAGAAGAATTAAGCATTTGTATTCCTATGAAAACGCGATTTTTCCTCCATCGAAAACCCTATTCTTTATTATTAAATATTTTTATAACTTATACATTTGAAGAGTATTCAAACTCATATTTATTTATATTTTAATAATTTATTTAAACGTTTTGAAAAATGGAACGAGGAAATCTATGTAAATGTGTGAATTTAAATAATTTTATCTCAAGAGAAGGAGAGTTAAATTGGCTGAGAATTAAAATTTCGGAATTTACATTCCGCATAAAGGAATTAAAACAACCTATTACACATATTTTGTGAACTTATTAGAATAAATTAAATAAAATAAAAATATGACCACTTCTGAGGAATAAAAAATATGTCTATGAGGTGCCTTACTGGTACAATTAGAAGGCATCAAATATATTGAAAACACGTTCTCTTTGGGAGAATGAAAAACTGTGTGGCGGTCGCTATAGAAATAGAAGTGAATGAGTTTAGGAGGTATCTTATTCTTATTGTAGCATTTTAGACAGATGGAAAAATCGTGCACTCAAAATAATAGAATAGTCTTCACTTTTGCGCTGAAATCTGAAAATATTAATTTTTCTCTATTCTGCGCTTATTACCGGGTGTTGCATAAGAAAGGAAGGTACACAATTTTTTTATATCAAAAATGTATTATTCTTACATGACCTTCTCGCATACCGAGAGTGAGTTTTTATTCTTGTCAAAAATAGAAAGTTCTATTTTCATGTTCTTTTGAAAACCGAGTTTCACAACCTGTGAAATTGTAACCTCAGAATTCTTGGAGGATTTACTCGGAAATGGCTATCTTTTTAAAATAAAACTTTCTTCACCCGCCGTCAGAAACTCAATACATTTATTTCCTCGCAACTGGATAACTTTTTCTGATCCAACTTGTGATTTCTGATTTCTGATCCAACTTGGGTAATGTCATTGTGATGATGAATAAATAAGATCTTTTGGCAAATGCCAACCTTAGTTTTAAGGCTCGGTCTACGCATATTTCAAGGAACCATAAAGGCCAAGATGATTATAAAACCGACGAGGAAGTTGAAGTCCATTTTGAAGATGTTTTTGCTGAAAGTGTTGCAGGAACGAATGTGGAGATTGATGAGACAGTGTGTATGGACGAAAATTTAGTAGAAGTACAATAGCCTCAAACATTTCTAGGAGAATCTAATGAGGAATTAATAACAACTGATAAAGACACCTCTATCAGTGGGAAGGCTGATAAACAATCTTACCCAGAGGGAAATAAAAAGAAAGCAGCTGAAGCGCAATTTATACTATTTCTTCGTTGAAAAGCTGTGTCAGAACCGATAATAAAAGCTGTCATAGAGAATACTAAAACTTTGGTTCTCTCTTGTGTGGAGGAGTATTCTGATAACATTGAAAAACAATTAAAAGAAAAAGGAATCGATTTAGCAGGGCTTATTAATGTTATAGAAGCTATAGAAAATTCATCTAAAGTATTTTGCGGATTGCAAACAAAGCATCAATATGAAGCGTACTTTAAAAGTCATTTATCCATCGTCCAGCCAAAACGGAAAGAAACTAGTACCCTTGTTGCCAGAGGTGGACAAGCAAACTTTGGTGAGGATAGGGATTCTGAACTGCATGCTGACTAGTTTATGTACGTCTCAATAATTGAAGTGATTCAAAGTCTTCTCTCAAACAAAGAATGTCAACAACTACTCTATCCAGATGATGAAGCTGAAGCTATTGTACTGCGCAGTATTTTAGATGGCTCAGCTGCGAAGACTAATGCTCTTATTCAGAAAATGCCTCATGGTGTCATTAGAATCATTTTATACTTTGATGAAATGAATTTAACGGGCACGGCTTCATCAAGACCTGCACCAATAAGAATATTTTATTTCCAAATGAGAAATATAAATCCTCGACATAAGTCTTCTTTGCATTGCATTAATCTTGTTTTACCTATAAAATCTGATGTAATGAAAGCTTACGACATGTCATTAATTTTAGAACCTATAGTGGAAGATTTTATAATTCTTGAAAATGGTGTGCGAATGCCCAATAGTAGTATCGTATACGGCTCATTAATAGCTTTTATTAGCGATAACCTTGCAGCTCACAAAATTGGTGGTTTAAAGGAGAGTTTCTTAGCTAATCATTCTTGTAGATATTGTATGGCCGATAAAAATCAGCTTCATACCATGACAAGAGAAGACTCCTCTCTTTTAAGAACGAAGGAAGAATATACTGAGCAAATTCTAAATTAAATGCTTTAAAGTATTACCACATAATTGGTGGCATTCCGCTGGATATTTTCCATGACATAATTGAAGGATATCTACTTCGAACTTTGCAACTAGTTGTAGAACGTTATCTGAAAGGTTATCATCGAGTTATGAAACTCGAGAGGTTTGACGATAAAATTGTGTAGTTCGACTATGGTAATACGAAAACAAAGCCTTCTATTATTTTACCACAGCACCTCGAGGAAGGTGGGAACTTGCATCAGAGTGGGGCGCAACTGTGGTCATTAGGAATTATTTTGACTTCTTCCATTTTAGGACCACACATAGAAAGTCATGATAAATATTGGAAAAATTACATGCTGCTTGTCGAGATATTATATCCCGTATGTGCTTATGAATTGTCTCGCGAAATGGTCGACTACTTAGAATGTGCTATAAGTGATTATCTTTCCTCTTTTCAAAGAATCTACAACAAAACTCTAACACCGAAGCAGCATTTCTTAATTCACTATCCTTCATTTACATTAATGTATGGTCCTTTATATACATTTAATACTCTGCGGATGGAGGCGAAACACCAACACTTTAAAGATGTAATGAGGAATTTCAAGTGTTTCAAGAATCCTTTCCTTACCATGGCAAAAACAATATCAATTATATCCAACATTCATTACAGAAAGTTGGGTAGCTAAACCCGAAGAGCAAGGAATCGTCAAAAGAGTATTTTGCAACGATTAAGCTTTCAAAAATATTCTTCCTCAAGAATTAGACATAGTTACAACAGTATCGTGGGTGTCTATTTATGGAATAAAGTACAAATCGGAAAAGTGTTTCGTCGTGGTGGATTATGTGAAAACTCTACCACAGTTCGCCTTGGTTGTGAAAATACTATTTTTTCAGATAAACACTTACTAGTTTGCAAGTATATGAAAACTGAGCCGCTTACTTTGCACTACAATGCTTATAAAATTTCTATTTTGGACCAGTACAAAATTGCTAGAGACATTCACTAGAGACTTATAAGTAGGTTTCTTGTGCATAATTGTTCAGAATTATATGCATTTTAAAAATCTTAAAATTCCTACTGAACGAACTTCAAAAGAAAAGAATAATCAAATAAAGTCTACCTAAAATATTAGTTTTGCTGAATAAAGTGTACACTTATATTTCTGATCTCTGGATACATTCTCACATTTTTTTGCGTCATTTCTTTATCTCATTTGTAACTTCTGGATTAAAACAAAAGAGTATTTTTTTAGCATGATGCTCGCTTTGTAAATGTTTTTTTATTTCATAATTGAAGTTGTTAATTTTATTTCTATTTTTAGCTTTGATTTACTCAAAAGTAATAATAAGCACAGTTTTTGAAGATATTTCATCGAAATACTTCTCTGAATTATCACAGCTGACAAATAATTCTGAGGCACCTACTTCTACGTTTTTCCCGGCTCCAAACTCAGAAGTCTCCTCTGAATCATCACAACTTCCAACTAAGGCTTCAGTTTCTATGCTTGCTTCAGTTCCAAAAGCTTCTACGCTCCAATTGATCTCCACCAGCTGTAATTTGATTAATAATTATCCAGTGGGCACAAAATTTGGCGACGTCTTTACGATATCGTTACGACATCTTCACGACAACTTTACGATATCATATGTCCATGTCGTTAGCATGTCTTTACGATATCGCAAAAATGTCTCATAATATTTATATGTCTTTACGATATCGTAAAGACACCGTAACGAAACAGACATAGGATGTCGTAAAATTGTCGTAAAGATGTCGTAAATATGTCGTAACGATGTCGTAAAGACGTCACCGAATTTCGTGCCGACTGGATAACTTTCTGAAAAGGTATGTTTCAAATTTTTCAGAAGATACTTACGTATAATTATATGACATTAATAATTCAAATTATTAAATATTTATTGTAACACTTGTTTCAGGAAAAGGCATATGAGTATTGTTTCCTAGTTTCCTGGCTAGGTGACATACAGTCAGCCATTGGCAAAGGACTGAAAATGGAGGATAATATGCGCAATGAGATGGTTGGAAGAATCGTGAGACGCATGGAAGATTGCGGCTTAAAAGATGAGGTTGACTATGTAGAAGTAGCAGAACGAGCCCTATCGAAATTCCCTGTATTACAATTATGAACGTTTCTGGAACTGTAAGTTTTCATCAAACATTTTCTTTTATTGATACTAAATTTTTAAAGGTCTTTAAAAAAATAATTTTCAGACAAAGGAAAGAAATAATATTTTTTAAACTGTATATATGTGTATTTAAATCTCACAGGATGCGTTAGTAACTCAAATGAAAAGATGACATAAAACTCATCTTCAGTATCTGAATCGTTCTAAAAGGGAAAGGAATTCCGAAGTAGAACTCAAAAAGTCTAATGAAGAGTTAGTTAATTTAATGCTGGAAGAAATCGAAAAAGGAAGGCAATCTGTTACTATTTTAAAGCCTCTTCTTATTGAGTGTCATAAAAGAAAGCAAGAAGATGCCAAAAAAGCATGTAATGCCACTGAGAATCTAAACGTTTACCCAGCTTTAAAACTAAATCAGTTGGTAAATATAATTGATTATTTTCAAAATTATAATCTTCAATGCAGAATGAGTTCTTAAATCTTCTAAGAATTCCATGAATAAGTGAGCAATTGTTAACGACTGTTGTATCAGTTTTAGAGTTTTAAATCACTTTTGAAAAAAATCCTCAGAAAGGAAAAATTTTGTTGAAAAAAATATCGTTTAATTACACACAAAGATTTTTGGTGGTTTTATTCAGATGATTTACTTATCTATGATATATGTTTGCTGATTACAAAAAGCTTTATTTTTGTTTTATTGGAAACTTTTTAAGGATTGAAATAAGTTTGCGGACTTGGTAAATTACAGCACGTCTGTGTTTACATCTTTTGTATAATTTTTTCATTTTTAATTTCATATTGATTTCATGTCCCTAATAACTGAACGGGATCGCATGAATTTCATGAATTTCAACAATTAGCTGACTTAAATTAACCTATAATTTTCATTTCGCACGCACGCGTTGACGGAAAGTCATAATTATTCTATCTTAAATTAATCTATAAACTGCATTTTACGTACATAATGCAATTGACTTTCAAGTTGCGAATGATCCTCTCGGTTACATTTGAAAGTCAACCGATTTTTTTAGTGAAATTCATATTCTTGTATTACTGTGTAAGCATAATGAAAAAATGATTAATTAAAATTCTTTCTTTTTGCAATAAAAGCGTGATGCTGATATTTACCTTAATTTTTAAAATTGAGAAAGTTTCATTGTCTTTTAAGGCATCCTTTATCAAAAAGCTGAAGGATGGGCACTCGCTTGACTTCATTATTTTTAAAAGACTTTTCCTGCAGTTTTCTTATCCCTTGAGTTTCAGTAATGAAGGAAGGCCTACGAGGTGTATTTCCTCAATTTGGGGACGTTTCCAATAAAATGAAGTGTTCCCCACCTTCTTTCAAATGACATCGTAAACATTTTATAATTGCCAATCCGTATTTTTTTCATAACTGATTATGCCATGGGCATGTACATAGCATTATAATGCTTGTAATCAAAACCTAATTTAGAAGAGAAGGGTTATTATATTAGTGAAGTCAAAACAAATAAACACAAAATCGAGGGAAGAAGATAATAAACGGAATTTTAATGAACAAATTTGTTAAATTGCTTAATTTAATTTATATTTATAATGATTATCTAATCGGTGTATTTTATGAATTTTTATTTAAAAAAAGGTAATATGTTGTAAGAATGGGGCAAAACAAAAAAAAAGGAAGAAAGAAAGAAGGTATACAACATTGATTTTATTTTCTACGAGGTTAATGGTTTTTAGAACGAGGGAGCTTTAATTATCTAATTGCCCTTGCGGAAAGAAGGACCCGAATGGAGACTCCATAAAGTATCCGTAAAGACCCCGTTGGGTGCCCATTCGATTCCTCTTTTAATAACTTAAAAAAAAAACAGCAAGATCAACTTTTGAACTGTTGAAATTCGGACTCTACGTGAAAATTTCTATTCGAAACTCACGGAGTAATCGCAATGCTTTTTTTGCAGCGTTAAAAAATTTAAAAAATATCATTAACTTCTGCTGCCAGTGACTTTAAGCGTATCAATAATAGTCAAGTAGTATGTTGCGCGCGAAGTTAAAAAATAAAATTCTCTCTCATTTGCATCGCAGCGTTGTTGTCCGAGGGTTCCACTGCATGACGCTAGCATCAGGACAAAATTTTGAAAGCTACCGACCGAACGCTTATTAACTACTACCAAAAGAAGATGCACTTAAAGTCCTCTTACATATCTACCTCTTACATACATCTACCTCTTACATATAGTCCACGAAAAATCCCTGTATACTCCAATATGACAAATACGTCACCACTGGATGTCGATAATACAATATGTTCTCGGCTTGGCACGGGCAACAATTTACCACTGCCTACTAGCAATTTAATTCGTTTTTCGATAGGAAAAACGTATCTTCGAAATTCAAATTGACGGCTTTGATTGGTTTTGGGAATAAGCCTAACATATCCAAGTTGTCCAAGCGCATAGCTGAGTACTCCAACAGAAGGTGGTCTGCCAGGAGGAGACAAGTTCCTGGAAGGAAGAGGTTGATCCGCAGGAGAATTCCCGGCAGGAGAATGTTGTCTGTCAGAAGAAGAAGAGCCAATATTACATTCGCTATTATAAATCACATGGGAATGCAGTGAATCGTTATTTGCAACGACTTTTAAAAAGTTATTAGGAAATATTGTCTGTTTTCTGCCTACTGGACAATCTTTAACTTCATCTGGTGTCATATTTTTAACTGCACTGGTCATCATATTTATTTTTACTCTCATACGACTGCTATTCGACCTATATATTCCAAGAAGAAACCCGCTATACTTTAAAATTGCGAAAATGTCACCATTGACTGCTGATAATACAGTATGTTCTTGGCTGGGCATGAGAGCAAAGTGTTTACCATCTACTCGCAATCTAATTGGTGTACTGGCAGGAAAAACGAATTTTCGAAATTCGAATCGCAGGTTCTGATTTTTGCGGGGAGTCAGCCGAATATATCCAAGTTTATCAAGTGAATAACCAAGTACTCCAAGACAAGGAGGTTTCCCAGGAGGCAACTTGGTCCTGTCACGAAAAAAAGGCTCTTTAGGCAGTGAGTCAGGCCAATCGCTAGTTGACTGTGAACTCAATTCTATAAGAAGAAATAGAGGATACGAGGGTAAGATGAAAAGTGTCCTGCCTGACAAGCCAGAACAAATTTTATCGTTTTATTTTGCTTCATTTTTCACCATAATTTCCCTCAAGACTAATACATATCTCATAGCGATGCTTTAATGCAGTGAATCAATTTTTATAGACCGGTTCGTCAAGTCCCTGGAAATACTCATTTACAACATCGATGACTTCCTCGTTGCTCTGAATTTTTTTACCACCGAGGTATTTTTTAAGGTAAGGGGACAGATGATAGTCGCTGGGAGCTGAATACGGTGAATATGTTGGATTGGGGGGCAATTCCAACTTCAATTCGTTGATTTTAGCCATCGCAACGACTGACCTATGGGGAGGTGCGTTTTCGTGGTGAAGCAAGATTTATTGTTCGCTAAACGAGGTCGTTTATTTTTCACTTCATCCATGAAACGTTGCAATATCTCTTCGTAATTTTGACTTGTGTTGGTTTTATCGTTCTTCAGACAATCAATGAAGATAATTGCTTTCGCATCTCAAAAACAGTGGCCAGAACCTTACTGGCCGATAAAGCTGTTTTTGCCTGCGTTGGGGTTAGTTCACCTGATCCAATTCATTGTTTGGATTGTGGTTTACTTTCTAGAGCGTAGTGGCGAATCCTACTTTCATCCACAGTTACAAATCGATGCAAAAATTCGCTGGGCTTTTGCTTGTACAGCGCCTAATTTTTGCTTGAAATAGTTTTCCGGGTCAATTTTTGATCGACTGTTAGAAAACGCGGCGCCCACCTAGCACAGTGCTTCTCCATGGCCAAATGCCATGGTCAGGCCGGAAACTTTTCACCCCACCCTCGTTTCATGTGCCTAATGTAGAGAATTAAGATACAATTATTATTTCCGTTTAAAATAAGTTAAAAACTTTTATTAGGCAATTTGAAATTGATTTATTTCTAATTGCATACGTCACAGTAATGTATATAAACAAAAGTATTTGCTGTATCTGAAGTCTACGTTCAAAAATTATACAGATTTATTGTGAATATCCCAGCAATCCACACTTTAATAGGAGGTGAATAATATGACCAATACCCTTTTCTCTGTACAAGTGACTACAGTGTCCTTAGGTTCGTTTGATATTGCTTTAGTAATTTTAGTAGGTCCTCCTCCGACCACTTTAAAATTAAATCATTTCTTTACAAAATTAACTATGTTGTTGATAACGGGTTGTTTTTAATCCTAGATTAGTGCTGGACTTTCGGACAGGTAATAATTTTTATAAAGTCTCGTATACTTTCTATGAAGGGGTAATAAATTGTAATAGAAATATGAGAAAAAGTCATGGAAAATTTCTATCCCAGTCAAGGAACAACAGACCTGGAAGTCTTATTAGACAGTTCACAATCCCTGTTTACTCCGTGACGGTCTGCGAGAATTCGCAGAGCCGCACGCAGTTACAAATTTGCATTAGATTGAACGCAGTAGACACTGTTTGAATACTCAGTGCTCCTAAATCTCTAACATTCTCTGGCTAAGTTTAAATAATGAAATGTGCAAATATGTTATTTTCAACAAAAGGTAATTGTAAAATACATACAGACATTTAGAATGATTTTAAATGATTATTTGTGAAAAAAGGCATGCCGGCCTTTGAATTTGAAATCGATTATTTTATTTTTACAACTGGTTGCATAAAGGATTTGAATCGCCAAGATTTAAATGACGTGAAAAATTAGCAAAACATTAAATTATTAAATCGCTTCAAACAATTCACAATTTGCACTCGTAGTGACTAGTCCTGCATCGCTTTTAATTTTTGCTTATGCTTAAGCAATTTCATTTAAAATAACTATTATTTCATCTTTTCAGAGTGTACACACACGTAAGTTGTTGCATTATACGAAAAGAGTGCAAAGGCTAAAAATTTTGTTTTTTGTTTATTTTTTTATTAATTTCTTTAATATATAATCAAATAATTTAATTTAAAAACTAATTAATAACAATTTAATATTTAGGCTGAAATGATATTATGTGTCGTAGAACTTTGTAATTATTTATTTATATTACACGTGAAATCGTCTAAAAGCATTTTTCATTACAATTTTTTAATAACAATTTATGAAAAGTATTTTAGAATGTATAATTTTTTTGTCTTGTGCAAGTAAGTTTTGCCAAAACATTAAATTTTCTTAGGCAATTATGTTTTGGTATAATTTGGCAAAAACACCAAACTCTCGCTTTCTGTCCAGTATCGCGCCTGAACACCGGTCAAAACAATTATACGCTTTCCGATATTAGACTAAATATCTGCCTAATATTTACCTAATTTACAACTTTTTGTATTTAACAGCGGGAACTGGTCACTTGAAATAAAATTATTACTTCGTAATGCAACTTGCGAATCTCAGATTAGTCATGGCCGTCCACATTTAAACTAAAGCATGGGAATCGGTTACTTTTGCTCTATTTTTATAATATCTTCGTAAAAAGTAAGTTTTTCTGTATAAGTGTATTCGAAAAATAGTTTTAATTTTTTAGGGACTATTTAATAAAATTATATTAATTATTATTAATTACGAAGATATTAAAAAATAAAGATTTGTCCCATGTATTTGGTTAATTGTTTTCTCTTCAGCATTCAACGAAGTGATGTTAGCCGGTGGTTGAAGTGAAATAATCTAATAAAGCTCACTCTAGGAATGTGAGCCATAAAAAGTCTCATTAAAAATCTGAATCTTTTCGCATGAAAACGTTTCATGTTTAATATTTTATATGTTTCATGAAACACACGGGTGGGCGCAGAAAAATTATTAAACGCATGCGCAGGTGTGTTTACTTTCTGGGGTCAGGATAGGATTTTATTTTCTGAGTTTGAATTTTTTCGCCGGCATATTGGAAACATTCAAATGTTTCACAAGATCCCGAATGTTTTATCACATTTTTTATCAGGACAAAGTTTCATAAAATTTTACATCCCTGCTCACTGCTGCTCTTGCCATATTGGAAGTATGAACCAGACAGTTTTACCAGAAAACAACTTACGATTACTCAAGATCATGAATAAACCAATTTTTGTTTTTATTAAACAATTTTATCTACCTTAATTTTTATGTCTGGCACTACCAACTGTAAGATTATATAACTGTAAGCTTCCGCAGAAACTTTAGAGGAAATTTTTTCGAAACAGAGTTCTCAATTTTGGGAACTTTTTGAATTTTTTTTGCGTTGCGCCGGCAAGCCAATTGGTTACTGCTGGCGCGCTAATTGTGAATAGTATTAATATTAAAATTTAATATTTATAATAAAAGATGATTAGGAAATGCAGAAACAGTAATTTCTTAATCCTAAAATAAGATTTAGGAGTGACAGGTAAAAAATAATTCAATTTAAATTAAAAAAACATCATGAATTCTGAGTTCAAATAAAAAAAACTTTTTTTCATCACAATGATTAATCTTGTCTCTGTCTAGTTTCTAACTTAATTTTCTTTTCATACCGAAGAATGTGACTTTAAATAAAATAACATTATTTTTATTTCTGTCGCTCCTAAATTCTATTTTAAGAATAAAAAATTACTTTTTTCTGCATTTTACAATCATTATTTATCATTAATAATAAATTTGAAAATTTATATAATTTAAAGTACGCGCGCTAAAAGTGATCAATCGGGTTGATGGCGCGACGCAAGCGCAGTTCAAAAAGTTACCATAATTAGGAGCACTGCTTCGAACGCCCAAGCATTAATTCCAATGCAGACAGTCACGACTGGGTTTTTACACCCCGCCTTTAGTGGTGTGCATGTCATTTAGACTATGACTAACCAAAGGTTTCGAAGTTATACTACGCCAGGTACAAATTTTATTTCAAGACGCTAATACTCACTGCTAAATGGGAAGAAATTAAGTATGAGGTAATTATTATAACCATCCCTAAGATTTTAAAAATGAAATTGTGTGGATGATTTCTGTTTCAATTCAAAGAACATCGATTTCAGTGTACATTTGAGGATAGGCGTTTTTCTGTGCGCCTCGTCCCTACTGTTTTCAGTCCTAACACGATGCCGTTGTCGACAGTACCGGACCATTTCGCAGGCCCCACACCCACGCAAATTTAACTTTTTTGCGGCCAAACATTTAGTGCAGAATTTGTTCAAATTTGTACAACCAAAATTAGAATTTGTGCTTCACCGGAAGTACCTGATTTTTCAGAAAAACACTGGCGAGCCAGCAAAACGTTTCGCTGGCTCCGTCGTGTGGTTTTCCGCACAGGGGTTGTTTTTTAGGGGTTGCAGTTTGTTGCACAAATTTGAACAAATGAAAACGAAAATAAGACACCCATTTTAAATTAATTTTGGATCATGTCGGGGCCAGCAAAACGTTTCGCTGGTCCCGCCAGTGATTTTCTGAGAAATTAGGTACTTCCGGTGATGCAAAAATTTTAATTTTGGTTAAACACATGCGAGCAAATTGTGCACTAAATATTTGGCCAAAAAAGTTAAATTTTCGTGGGTGGTGGGTCCAGCGAAATGGTCCTAGATAGCACTTTTGTTTATGCATTTTAGGAGTGCTTCAAAGACTTGGCTATAGATACTTTGTTTTTGGTTTTAGTCTGGGAGAGCATACATTTTTTGATCACGGCATTTCGAAATGTTTAAATACTTTTGGACCAATCGTAAAGTCACAGACTCGGTCTAGAAAAATTTCCAGCACTTTTTTCCATGTACTTAGAATTTGTAAGCATTTTAAGCTAAAAAACACACGATATGAAATAACGTCTCGAGTAGAAAAAAGTTGCTTTTTTAAAGTCCAACAAGACCATCATAACTGTTTTTTTAATTTTCTTATAAGATCAAAAATTATAAATGTTGAAACACGAGGTAAATTCACATATGTTCAGTATAGGAATGCGTGTATGTGTAAGAGAGGAAAAGCGACATGCGCGTGTAACTAGAGAGAGAACGAGAGGGAAGGATGTAAGGATAAGTCAGTTCCGGAAGCTCTTGCAGGTAGTATAGCATGATCGTCTCGTGTCGCTCGGTTTGCACAAAATGAAATCGCTAAATAATGTAGTAATCAGAAATAAATTTAAGTAATAGATAGCAAACTTAGTTTACTGATTAACTTTTCGACCCTCTCAAAAGTATATTTATTTACAAAAAATTAACAATAATTTTGATCACACAAAAAATAATCAAAAACCAATTCCATTTTTCGATTAAACTATGCAGGCTTTGAAAAAAAAAGATTCTACATATAAAGCTAGTTAAGCAAGTCGAAATCATAACAGAAGAACAAAAATCATAATCAACGACCGAAATTAGAAGTTACTATGAATTTGTTATGACATATATAATATTATTATATTCATCAATATAATTAAGGATGACCCCCAAAGTGAAAACGTCAATGTAGACCATCCTCATTTTCGCAAAGTAGTGAACAATCAGTTTAATTCTTCTGTGAATAATTTAGTGAACAATTTTAAAACTTGAATATTCCACTGCGTTATTAGAGTACAAATATGTACGTAAGTTGTCGAGTTCTGACATATGTCCGTGATAACGACATCGTCAGTGTCAACATTTTTCTTCTCAGATAATTATATCATTTTACATTCTCTATCAAGATAATAATATTTTAAATAAAACAAATTCATTTAAATTTAAATGCTCCTTAAATTAAAATTTTCATTGAAGAAATTTTTTGACTTCATTGGATTTAAAAATTTGCTTCTAAACATTATTGATGGGAACCACACTTCACAAAATTTCAAAAACAAGAAAATGAAAGGACTTTTTAACATCTTTATTACCTAAGTCAATGTTTTTCTATTTTTTAAAAATTGAACTACTGTTTTGAAAATTCCTTTTTTTCAATTCATTTTTATTACTGAAAATTCAATTTATTCATTTTTTATTTCAAATTGAATATTTGTATTTGAGCATACAGCTTAAAAATTTTCCATTAATAGTTAATACTTTTGATGAAGACTGTATTTATTGGTGAAAATTTAAATCCTTCATCAAAAATTCACTAACTAGTTTGAAGATTGATCTCTTTTTTGAACATTCGGGAGCAAAGAACATTAAGTTTTTAAATAAATGCAAATTATTTTTTACAAAAAATTTTCTTCTCGAAATTTAAGAAGTGTGTCATTAATCCAAAAAAACTTTAATTTTCTCGATTTACTGATGATGAAACTAATTTGAAAAAGTAGTAACTTTGGAATTAACATAGAATGTTAATGAAAGTATTTTTTATCTTCTATAAAATAAGCGCGACATGATTCGTTTTTATTGAGCCTAATACTAAGAATATCATTAGGAAGAAAAACTTTACTGTACTAGAGCCAGTGCTGGTTTTAATATACCCATATTTATACAAAATTATTAATAAAAATTCATTTAAAATAAATCATTCCGAAATGATTATTTTCAGTAGATCCATATTCTACTAGCAGGAATAAACATTTTTTATCTTTATACCTTTATCTAAAGTGCATAGATTCAGAGATAATCAAACGAAAGTTTAAATATTTTTACATAAAATAAACGGGACTTTGAAGGTTTTGCACTTAAGCAATTCATATCTACCAGGTGTATACATATGAAACCGGTATTTTTTCAAGAAAAAAACACATTTATTTCAAGAGAATGATAACAAATATTTTATTCAAAGTATGCGC
>NC_046658.1:164716399-164720122 GCF_010883055.1 Belonocnema kinseyi | reverse complement strand
CAATACGCCAATTAGCACAAATGGTAAGTTCCGACAGTGCCTACAAGTGTGCCTACTGGCCGCTAGATGGCAATACCGGTTTCATATGTATGCACCTGGTATGTAGATAAAAGAGTGTCCATCTTTTTTTTTTATCGACTTAGAAAAATAATTTGGATTGTTTTGAGAACCACGATAAATATAATTTTTAAAGTATTAATTTTATTTTAGTCTAACCCCTGATTAAAAGAATTATTATAAATTAGTTTTCAATTTTTTAATTAAATTAATTATATAAAGTCTGCAGTGAATTGCAATTTTCTACAAATACCATAAAAACATCTGTGAAGATTTTTCCTACTTAACATTCCTTCCTCACATGTGCTGTCATATTTTCAATTTCACGGCTTATCATATTTATTTTTATTCTCGATTTATTTCTATCTGACTTGTATATTCCACAAAGAGTCCCATTATAATCCAAAATAGCAAAAACGTCACCACTAGATGTCGATAATACAATATGCTCTCGGGTTGTCACAGGCAGAAATGTACCATTCCCTGATCGCAGTTTAATTTCATTGTTGATAGGAAAAATGTATCTTCGAAATTCAAATCGCCGGTTCTGGTTCATTTCAGAAGTAAGCCGAATATATCCAAGTTGACCTATTCCATATCCGAGTACTTCAACAAAAGAGGTCTGCCAGGAGTAGAACCGGATCCGACATGAAGAGGCAACTTCTCAGGACAATTCCGGCCAGGTCTGCCAGAAGATAAAGAGCCAATGTTGCGTGCGCTATTATGAATCCCCTCAGACTGTAGTGAATCCTCTTTTGCAACAATATTGAGAAAATTCCTGGGGAAGATTTGGTGATTTCTACCTACTGGACAAGCCGGTATACTCTAATATTGCGAAAATGTCACCATTGGACGCTGATAATACAATATGTTCTCGTCTGGTATCGAGAGCATAGCTCTTATTTTCTACTCGTAATCTGATTGGTTTCCCAGGAGGAAAAACGTATTTTCGAAATTCGAATTGCCGGTTTTGATTTGCGCGGGGAATAAGCCGAATATATCCAAGTTGTCTGGGTGAATATCCAAGTACTTCAAGAGAAGGAGGCCTGCCAGGGGGAGACACGCCGATGGAACGAAGAGGTGGCCCCTCAAGTGAAGTTCGGTCAGGAGAATGTTGTCTGGCAGAAGAAGAAGAGCCAAAATTACGTTCGATATCAGGAAACCCGTCGGAATGTAGTGAATTGTTATTTGAAAAAATTTTAAGAAAATTCCTGGGAAAGATATGCTGTTTTCTGCCTACTGGACAATCCCTAACTTCATCTGGTGTCATATTTTCAACTGCGTTGGTTCTCATATTTATTTTTACTCGCGCATGACTTTTACTCGCCTTATATATTCCAAGAAGAAACCCGCTGTACTCTAATATTGCGAAAATGTCACCATTGGATGCTGATAATACAATATGTCCAAGGTGGGCTCGAGAGCATATTCCTTACTTTCTACTCGCAATTTAGTTGTTTTATGGACAGAGAAAACATATTTTCTAAATTCAAATCGCCGGTTCTGATTTTTGTGGGGAATAAGCCTAATATGTCCAAGTTGTCTGAGTGAATATCCAAGTACTTCAACATAAGGAGGCCTGCCAGGAGGTGTCCTGGTTCTGTCACGAAGTCGAGGCCAACGGCCCAGCAGAGAAGTGTCAGGACAAGGGCTGTTTGACAGGTAACTCAATTCTGCAAGAATAAACGGAGGATTAATTTATTTGGTAAACAAATGTAAGTCTAATATTTTTGGTTTAACTCGCATGCCTACATGTTCTGTTTAGTTGTTAAATTCAATAATTTTATTTTATATTTAGTACACCATGTGTGAAACATAAAACATATAAAATATTTGGAAAATATTTTCCCCAAAACCCGCGCCTGAACTGATCGTGATGCGTCGATTACTAAGACGTATGACTTGCCACGCTAGTTACACTCCCAAGGCCATCTTCATGCTCATTATTAATCGACGCTGTATACCACTTATTGTGGAATCTACTATTAAAAGGCAGAATCTGAGATCGACGTTCAAAAACTACACAGATTTATTGTAAATATCCTAGCCTACGTTAAATTAACAAAGACAATATAATGCAATGTCTTTGCATTTCAAAGATTTAACTATTTTATTCGAAATGAAACTATTTTGTAAGGAAGACGTTTATTTAATAAAAAAGTAAGCTTGTTTTTGAAAATTCTTCTTTATGGATTGAGAATTCAATTATTTCGTTGAAAAATTTACTGCATTGTTGAAAATTCATGCCTTTCTATTGGAAGCTTAAGAATTTGTTTGTAAATCCAACTTTTTGGTGAAAAATAATGTAATGTAATTTTTTAACTGCAACTGTTTGATTGATATTTTATTTTATTGTTGTAAAATTATATGTTTCGTTGAACTTTCATCCTTTCAGGCTGGTAATTTAATTGCCTTTGACAATTCTTCTCTGCGGTTGAAAAATTCTACTATTTCGTTAAAAAAGGAAATATTTTTAGTTAAACTTTAACCTTTTTTATTTGAAAAATTAACTATTTGGGTAAAAAAGCAACTATTCTGGTAGAAAATTCATCTTAATATCTCGAGCCAGAATCGACATCTTAGCTTAAGCCGCGAGTTGAACTATGTTTTTCAAGTCTTCTAAAGACTATCATAGCAATTTTTGGGAATTTTGTTAAAAAATTCAAATTTTGAATTCATAAGAAGATTCAAAATACGAAAAAAGACGAATCAACAATAATTGTGCACCAAAATAGGATCTAAAAAATTAGTAATTGATCTTTTATTGATTAGAACCGTAGTTTTTGTTTTATTTATAAAAAGGCAACATAAAAATAAAGAAATAAATTTTTTTTACAAACGACACAATGCGAGAAGAAATAAATAGACGACAGTTATTCATCCAGAGAAGATGTGCAAATTTAATATTATTAATTTGTTGTGATTTGCCGTGATTTGCAAAAAAAACTGGCGACATATTTTATAAAATTATGAAATTGATTAGAACACTGAATCAAAAATTTTCAAATTTGGTATAAACAGTTTTGTTAGGTAATTTAACAATTTCAGAATTCTAAATTTTTTAGATTTTGATATACGCTGTGAGGTAGAAATTTCGGGATTTCAGCATTATTGAATTAATTAATTTATGATGACTCGTTCAGTCAGTTTAGTAGCTTTCCGAAAACTACGTTAGTAGTCACTTAATACTCCATAATATATTATGCACTAAGGGAGAGAAGAGGGTTAGAGAGTCATAGGTTTGTAAAATATAATAAAAGTTGTAGAAATATTATATTATTATATTCACCAATAAAATTAAAGATAACCGCCAAAGTTAAACCCAAAGTACAGAACATCCTCATTTTCCCAATGTGGTAAAAAATCTGGTTAATTCTTCAGTGAGTAATTTGGTGACCAACTTTAACTCTTCAATATTCCATTGCGTCATCAGAGTACAAATAGGTACACAACTAGTTGTTTTCTCGCATATTTCTGAGATAGCACTTTTATAGGTACGAGGGTAGTTCAATAAGTCCTTAGAATGAAGTATAAAAACAATTTTTTTTGGGTAAATTTTTTTTGATTTTTCAACATAATCTCCTTGGAGCTCTATACACTTGGTCAATCGCTTTTCAATTTTTTTTAATCCTTCAGAAAAGTGCGTTTTCGGAAGTTCCTCAAAAT
>NC_046658.1:164697354-164716299 GCF_010883055.1 Belonocnema kinseyi | reverse complement strand
TCTAGTCGGGAGTGGTGCTGACTGAAAACAGATGATTTGGAGCGATTCGCGCGCCATCTGTTGGTCATTCTAAGGACTTATTGAACTACCCTCGTATCAAGACTTTCTTTCTGAGATAATTATATTTATTTCTTATTAGCATCATCATAATTATTACATTTTTAACTTAATGATAAGATGTGCACTTTATGTGAAAAGTCAGTAACACAGATTTTACAAATTCGCGCGTTGTCTGAAAATGAATTTCGAAACAATTAGACGATTATATTGTCAATTCGCAAACTTTTGTCGCCCTAATGAGAAAGGGTAATTTCGTTAGCCAGGTACTTTTGATCTATAATGCTGGTTTTGTCAATCTAACATTTGTTTTGTTAAATTCAAAAATTACTCTTTCCGATCAAACTGTGCAAAATAAAATAAATTATTTACAAAAAAGTGTTGGTCTGTAAAAGAGGAACAAATATTGTCGAAAAGAATTTTGAGAAACACCATGTTTCTGTTTCTTTCCAGAAAAATGTAATTAAAAATCTATATCTAGATTTTCCGAAAAAACTATACGGGAGATTTCAAAAATACTTACTTAAGAAATAGTTAATGCCAACAAGATTCACGAATTTGTTAAAACTATATTATCATTAGATGCAAATTTTTTGTTTAAGTTATAGAAAATGTTACTGAAAATACATGATAATCGGTCAAAATTAATTCAAAATAAGAAACGAACTCTGTGAGAGGCAGAGCGAGAACAACGCTCAAACTTTAGTTTAAACAGTAAGAGAAAAAAGCAAGGTAATAGATAAAAGATAACAAAATCTCATGTCGAAATTTTAATTTAACCTCTTACAATACCATAAGTCCTTAGTCTAAGTTAGAGAACAAGACCACTCACCATAAATGGCGTCATCCTGAATGATATTACTAGAAAGTTAACATTTTTAAGTGGAATTTTTCTCTCAGCTGATAAATCTACGTGTTTTATAAATTATTCCAATCAAACACACTCAAACCCACAAAATGTCAAGAACAGCAAAAAAAAAAAAAGGAAAACGAATTGATCGACATCTATCTCAAACCCCGGATACAGGCGCCAGTTGTCTGGCATTGGCCAAGTTTGGTAGTGTGGATGGCGCATTGAACGGTGAAGTTTTCTTGTGGTATTCACAGAATTCTCTGTCATTGCAAATATCTTAAATTAAATGAATCGGAATTTGTTTTTTTTCTTTGCAATTCAGTTTCTTTAATTGAAAAGTTGACTGTTCTAATATTAGTTTGACACTTATTGTTTTTTGCATGACAATTCAAAAATATATTTCGGGTTTCACTCGTGTAAAAGAACTACGAATTTTGCCCACGATTCATCAACATTGCAGTTCACTTCTTCGGGGCTAACCTGAAACTGAGGTATCAGGTTTATTTTTACGTGTCCACCCAACGATGCCTGTGATTGGCCAGAATGCCCCACCGTGGAGACTGGTCGAACCTGATAGGCCAATTAAGTTCTTTTATTTAAAAAGTCCGGGTGGACAAAAGCCAAATCGGATTTTATTTTTTAAAGATTGAACTATTTACTGAAAATAAGTATTTTTCTGAAGTGAAATTTCTTTTGGGTCTCTGATTTGAAATTGAGGCCAAGACTTTTAACGAAATCAGGGCTCATGATGTCGTGCTGAAAGATGTCCCTCTGTAAGGTGACGTTCGTTGTCACACGGTATTTTCCAGATGAGATAGTAAATCTAGTTTTCAAAAGCGAGGTTAATCTCTATGCATCTCACTATGAGCGGATGAACCTTCAAGCTTTTTAACAGACATATAATAATTATATGAGTGGTTTCATCAAAAGCTTTCCAGTAGTCAAGCCAGGCAATGGACAGGACAAGCTGATGGAATGCTACGTCTTTGCAGAATCACCTGCCCGTTATCAGGTTCTCCCGGCAGCCTACTACACCTTTTTTCGAGCCACTTTGTTCGTACATCTCTCTCCTCACAGGCTCAATTCTTCGACAACCCTGTTGGTTATGACAGGTGTAACAATCTCACACAGTAAGAAGTAAACTGAAGAACTAGAAGTAGAAGTAAACCAACAATTTGTTTAGTTAATGCAAGCGTCTTTTGCAAAGCTGTCGCAGCACAATAAATTGCCTGCTTTCCGTGGTTGGTCTCAGTGTCGCTTCCTAATCTTCATCTGTCGCTTTTTCAAGTAGCAATACTCCGTTATACCATTTCCATCAAAAATTAACAAATAATACCGAATAACAAATTATTATGATCTACTATACCTCTTCGGCTTATAGCAAAAAATCCGAATTTAATTCTGTGTGGATTCAATTTAATTAATTAATCGGGGGGGGGGGGGGCATTTTTCTGGAAATTTATTCTTTTTTAGTTATAAATACAATTTATTAATTTGTCATGTAAATCTATATTTTTTGGTTGAAAATATTGCTATGTTGAATATTGAATATTAAATCAATAAGTAAGATAACATTATTTATTTCTCATTTTAAGAACCCATCTTAACATTTGCTTCTAAAATGGACAAAAAATGCCCCATTATGAAGAACTGCGTTCTAACACTTATTTTAAACTATTTTTTAGCTTAACCTCAACATTGGCAAAATATAGAAAGAAGTATTGACAAACATAATATATTCAAGTTTAAATGATTTTATTTTATTTTTGTTCAACACTTACTTTGTTGTATCCAACAATTAAATTTAGGAACAGTAAATTATTTTGAGTCTAGATTTGTCGCATCTATTCCTTTCCATGGTAATTTATCGTTTGAAATAAAAAGAATTCTGAAAGATTTTGATATTAAAACAGTTTTTAGAGTTGATTCCAAATTCGACAGTTTTATAAAATTAGGTAAAGATGTTTTGGACACTTTTAATTTGACAAACGTAGTTTATAAAATTGAATGATTATAATGCGAAAAATGTTACATTTTTCATGCTCCTATTCTTACTAGTTTAATAATCAATTTGATGAAATTATCAAATATGTTCAACTTCCATATTTTTTCCTATTGAACCTTATACTTCGAAATTTTAGTTACGCTACTGATATCTTATCCTTTTTACACCATCTCTCTATATTTTCTCGTTCTCAATACCAAACGCTAAAATGGAGAAGAACGCAAATTTCTGCTCCTTAATTTTCAAAATGATTTTACTGGTATACCATTGAACATTCTTCACAATTTTGACGAAATATTAATCCGAACGGAAAATTTTTAAAATAAAATTTTATAACTAACATAAATAATCAAATCCAGGTACCCAAACAATTGAATTATATTTTTTAACCTTATTTGTAACAAAATTTCCAATTTTCCTTCTGTTATACTCTCGAAACGTTGAAAGTTTCATCTTAAACAAAGGATCTAACATCTATTCCTTTAATTTTTTTTTTTATCTGAAGTAAGTCATCTCCACTAGAAAATAACCACTATAAAAATATGTGTGAAGATTTGCCTCACTTGAGATTCCTTCATTTCATCTGCTGTCATATTTTCAATTGCAAAGCTTGCTATATTTATTTTCATTCTCGAATGAGCTCTATATTTCTTATATATGCCACGCAGAATTCCAGTTTATTCCAGAATTGCAAAAAGTTCACCGTTTGATGTTGATAACACAATATGTTCGCGGTTGGACACGAGAACATGGCTCTTACTTTCAATTCGCAATCTGATTGCTTTATCCTATACCTATCCTATAACATATCCTAGGACTCTAATAGAAGGAGGCCTGCTAGAAAGTGACCTGGATCTGCCACGAAGACGTGGCTTCTTAGGTAATTGAAGTGCACGACAAGAAGTAGAAAGTCGTCAATGGACCTGGTATGCTAATCGCTGCTCGACTGTGAACTTAATTCTGCAAGAAGAAATAGAGGATCCCTTTGTTTTTTTTAACAAATCGATGTCTAATGTCTTTGGTAGAACTAAATGTTGCTTTGCAGGAATTATTTTTCTGATCATTTAATTATGATTATGCGGAGTAATTTTAAAATATGATAACCACCTACTCTACGGGTTTTTAATAATAAAAAGAGATATTTCGGGTTACAATCGTGTACAAATTACGATTTTTTTCCAACGTTTTGTGAAAATCGCAGTTCACTTCTTTGGGGCTAATCTAAAATAAAGATATCAGGATATATTGTTCTTATATTATATAGTCTCTACAATGCCTGTGATTGGCTAGAGCTCCCTGATGTTAAGACCAGTTAATTCTAATTGGCCAATCAAGTTTTTTTCTCTAAATCCGGGAGCACGGAAAGCCAGTTCGGATTGGCATGATATCAATTGTCCCTATTGATGTATTCATGGGGGGTTTTTAAGATTTCGAATGCTTCTCTATGTTTTCTTGGGAAAATATTGTACGTTTTCGCGTTGACGGTTGTTTTAACAAATAAACTGTTATATCCTGTTTCGATAGGAATCTTAGCTTGTGCTAAATGAATGAAATGTTTCACCCTGACTTTGCTTTCATGTTCGTTGACACGTTTCCTCGCCGCTCTCCCAGTTTCTCCAATATAGAATTTGGCTCAAAATTTAGAGGCATCAAAAAAATCCTGTCAAGTTTGGACCTTCCTGTGTAGGTGAGACCACCGCTCATTATCGATGAAATATATGCTCAAATGATTTAAAATTACCAAATATACAACCAAATTCTCTTTTCATTTTAATTGTATAATACTTAAAAGTAAAATATTGATCAAAAGAACAATCGGAATCACAATTTTTGCAAGTGAAGTAGATTTAGGTAATTTTGACGCATTTCAAATGCACTTCTATCTTGTATTCAATGCATGTAATGAAATTATTGCGGTTCGGCTTGCGGGTTCGATTCCCGCCTCGCACTCTGGAAGAGTCTCGGTGGCCCATGCGGTGAACACTAGCCTAGCAAGGGAGTTGTTCATCTTCGGAGAGTCGTGAGACCGGTACCTCTAGAGAAAAAGGTTTTCTCTAAGTACTTAAGGCTGTTGCTTCTGGTGGTTCGGAACCCACCATAAACTGTAGGTCCCCCTTCCACCACCAAGTAAGTGTGTGGAGGGTGTGCAAAGGAATAGAGAAGGTGTAAGAAAAATGTAAACCCTTAGGGGACACATTAGAAGCTTCCACTGCTGCTGTACCTTCATTCTCATCAGAAGAAGCCCTTTTCTACACTTCTTTCAGTAGACGACCTTGTTTAGCTGGCGTTTTACTAGCGTTTTTCCCTGTGGTTGATAAAGGGAATTTTTCAGGCGCCTTAGGAGCGTCTCCGCTTTTGTTGTTTCTCATACAATGTGTTAAGGTTTTCTGAAAAAGTCAAAACAATCAAAACTGTTGAAGTATGTCAAAGTAACTGAAATTAGCTTTACCCGGTTAGTTATTCGCTTATTACAAGAAATCCTGACAAAATCTACATTAATGAAGTTTCATTTTATTTTGTCTTTAAACTGACGTAGTGATGCTATTTTCCTGATTAAAAAAAAATTAGGGTGGTCCAACTCTGACAATAGAAATGGTTCAACCTCGGCGACAAGCACCATAACCGCATCGTATGATATTTCAGCTAGACTGGTTTAAAAATTAAATATTCCCCTTAGTATTTGTTAAATTTTAACCACATAACATATACTTTATTGCATTAAAGATTGCATTTTTTTAAGTTCTACGATGGTTTTCTTACAGATGCTAAGAATCTTTTTTGTTTATCGCGAAGAACTTGAATAGAAAACGCTTTTCAAAAATAGACTCTGAAACTAGCGAAGTCCCAAAAAGTTCCCTTTCATCGGAAGCAGTTTTACTACGCTTGCACGTAGATGATGCCAGTGGACTTATATTAAAAATTGCAAAGGTCCAACCTAGACGACGAATTCAAATTTATTTTTATGCCAAATTCATGCTTTTTGTAAAATATAATAAAAATGATAGATACATTAAATTATCATATATACCAATAGAATTAAGGATAGCCGTCAAAGTAAAAGCGAAAGTATAGACCATCCTCATTTTCTCGATTCGAAGGAATATTTCATCCCGTCATCAGAGTACAAATATGTACGTAAGCAATCGTTATGTCACATATATCTGAGATTACGTCATTATAGGCCTTAAAATTGTCTTTCTGAGATAAGTACGTACATGATTTAAAATTTTTTGTTGACATTGTTATAATTATTACATGTATATTTCAATGATAAGGTTTCGCTTCTATGTGAAAAATAAATGGCACCGGGTTCATCACATGTATGCACGTCATAAATGTACGTGAAGGGCAATAATCTCTTGCCACAAACAAGAATCATAAAGATGCGTACCCTAGTAAAATGTTCCAAGTCTTACTTGATTCACACAAAATAGACACACAAGTGGTTAAACCAAGAATCCTGTGTATATTTATGAAAATTCGTTTTTTTTTTAAACTAAGTTGCTTTCATTGTAAATTCAACTGTTACCTTATTGGTTCGAAACTAACTGTTTCTAGTTGACAATCAAAAAAATTTGTTGAAAGTTTATATGCTGTTAAAGTTGTCTTTTTTGATAGAAAATTAAATAATTAATTTAAAATTTAAATAAATGCTTGAAGTTAAACTGCTTTGTTGAAAGTTCATTTCATTAGTTCATTGACATATAAATTAGGGTGATTTGAAGAAAGTTATTTCTGAATCTGATAATGCACACTCTCCTAATTTACCCTTTTTATTCAATGAATTTGAAAATTCATTTGTTAAATCTGCTTTACAGCTTCCCTGTTTAAGTTTTTTCTTTTTTATTAATGCTTTCTTATTCACATTTATTTACTAATAAGGGTAGGCCAGGCCTACCCACATCTTTTTCGAGGCCTATTAGATGCTTTTTAGTGAGATTCATGTAATTTTTCATTTATCAAATCGAAAAATTCGTGGAATGTGTATCCTTTTTAGTTAAAAATGGAACTTTTTCATATAAATTCGAACTGCTTTTCTGAAAAATATTCTTGGTTGAAGATTGATTAAATTAACAAAAAATATTAAATAACAAATTTGAATTACTAACCTTTACTAGTACCTTTATCTAAAAATGATTAAGATAAAATGATTTTTTCTCCTTTTAAGCATACTCTGAATATTTGTTCATAAAATGAAAAACTAACCTATATAATTAATTGAGAATTGTTATGGGGCGACAGCAAAATATTAAAGGAAAGTGATCTTGAGAACCATAATAGATTAAAGTTTAATGTTTTGATTTGATTTTAATCCAGGTCCTGATTACAGAGATTATTTTATATCAGGTTACAATTTTTTTATTGAATCAATGATACGTAGTCTGGAGTGAATCATGATTTTCAACAAATCCTATAAAAACAGGTGGCAATAATACGCCTACTTGACATTCCTTTATTTTATCCGCTGTCATATTTGTAAGTCAAACCCAAGTTGAAGATTTATTAAAACTCAATCGAGACGTTCTTTGAAAAAAATAGAGTACTATAATTGGGGGATAGGAAATTAAAAAAACGGTTGCATTATTCAGGGCAATCAACTTTCCGTTTATAATCTAAAGTTACTTTTAAGAGGTCCATTTTCAGTGAACTCCATTTATTTAGAGCAATTGCATTTTTCTTGTATACAAATGACGAATAATTATTTTATTAATTTCTATATTTAAGTTGTAGGTTATCCTTAACTTCGCCTGCAAATTTAATTATATTTGCGTATCTTTTTTTGTACCTGTACACAAAAAAAAATTGAGGCTATTTTATTTTTCAGTTGTAAATATGATATGTAATGACCCATAATTGACATTGCAGATGTCAATATTGTCCTTTTGCGATAATTATATCATTTTGCACTTTTCACTATTAACATTAGAATTATTACATTTTTATCTTGATAAGAAGGTTATGATTTTATGGGAAAATTGAGAAGCTCCGATTTCAACAAATCTTTAATTATCTTCGGTACACTTTTCAATCCCTAAGAGGAAGGTCAATTAAGATCGAAATTTTTTTCATAAATACCAAAATTCCTTTATGGACCCAAACTCACATCATGAGATCATAATTTACCAATAATTTGTATCTCAAAAGGATCTACAGATGTTTCTAAAAAAAATATTTTCGTTGACGCACGTATTTGCTGTTTTTATCTTGAAAAATATAATTGCAAATAAATAATTAGATTTTCCGGCTATGCAACAAAAACAGATACGTATTAGTCATCACAAGAAAATTTCTTTATATACGCTTTGTACACTAACTGCCTATAAAAGGTAATATAAAATGAGAAACGAACCATAAAATTATACGATAAATTTGCATTATTTTCTACTTTCCGAATTAGTAGTGGCGAAATAATGCACAATCATTACAAAAAGATCACATTTTATAAATATTCTAGCCAAAAAACGAAGGAAAAGTAATCCTGCAAAGCTAAACGATTTTTGGCCTATCTCTATCCTCAGTGCATAAGCCAAGCCTCTTGAGAAAATAGAGGATAACCATTTAACTAAATATTTTGATAAGCATTATATGCTTAATACTTCCATGTCTGGATCCGCGGGGAGCTTCCGATCCCCTAAAATAACATTTTGAGCCGAAATATTATTTTTTTTGATTTTCCCTCAAAAAGTATTTAACTAACTAAAGTATGTCACACTCCTTAAACCATGAGAAACACATTTCGGCAGAGTTGTGAAATTTTGATTGAAAATAATAGTAAGGCAAGGTATTTTATCTAGAAGAATGCCAGTGGGGCTCAGTGGATGACACAGTGAATAATACAATGGATGCCAGCCTGGATGGCCAGAGGGGTGAGACGATATTCAATTTTGCATTAGAAGCACGTGCCAGTTTTCTGAAGAGCAGCGAGACGTGAAACATTGGCGCCAGTTCTGCGCGCCCGAACTGCCCACTGTCTGTAATTATTTGGCATATAAAATCTCACTGCATGTCATAATTTTATTGTGTATTTTCTGTATTTTATTCACTTGAGGCTGAATGTGTTATAAAAATGGAGGGACATCGATGTATAGCTCTGAGGTTTTGTTCAGGGTACGACTCAAGCTGCTCAAACGAATAAAAAAAGGGTTTTTCTCGTTTCCAAAAAGAGGCTGAACGTCGTTGACAACAAGCAATTAAGCGTGACAAACAAGATTTTATTGTTAAACCTGGACATTAAAACGGTTGAATATAATTTCATAACTTACATTTATAAAATTCACTGAAGAGTGGGCGAGAAATAAAATACACGCTACTGATCGAATTTTGCAAATTCCTGGGCGAAAGGGTTATATAGGTCACAGGAACCATTACACGAAACAGGTGTCGATGCGTGAGCAATCACTGAACGCTCGTTCGACTATCGACTCTCCCAGGATCAGGAATAATCTAGGTTCAGCATACACCGACTCTACGAGGTAACTTTAGGTAGGATAAAAGAAAGGCTGAGTATCGAAAATTAATTGCTTTAGTGTGGGAAAAAACAGTTTAATCTAAATAAAATAAGAAGAAAGTACTATAAACTTTTATAGGCTTCCCTTATACCTGACCTGTCATAGATTTTAATAATTTTGTTAGAAGTGAGAGAGTTACTCGTACATTTTTGCGCGACCCATAAAAAAAATGAAATGATAAAAACATTAGGAAAAATGACTCAAAATTCTGGAGGACAAACACTGCACCCAAGTTTTTACAGAATGGATCTCATTTGCAGAGTTCTCGAAATCTATAACCTCAGTTTTGTATGGGATTAGAAAACTGTAAAAAATCGTCACGCGTTTGAAAGGAATCAATTTTCCTCAAATAAACCAGTTAAACAAAACTCATTATTCGTAATCCCAATTTGGTTCTCGCCTTGGTTTACCCGCTTTCTTTGTGAACGTAATTTTTAAAGCCTGAATTTTGAGAGATTGGTAAGATTAAAAAAATAGATAATCACAATGTTAAAAACAGAAGCAATAATAGACACTGGATTTGTGAACTACTATATTTCCAAGGAATTTTTCGGTAATAATTTTTTTAGAATTTATGGGCTTAAAATTAAGATAAGTGAAGTGCAATTTAATATTCATTGGGAGCCTCAAGTTGTGGATAGAGTCTTCTTCTTTATAATTGTTAATAATAAGTAATTACGTTTCAGGTTCATCGTCCTTCCAGAATTGGTGCCGACGTGCGTACCCATTACTAATCTCCTGACTAGGAAACAGCAAAGTGTCGAATGATGCGAGTTCTTTTGGATTGATTCCATGGGAGAAAAATTTTCGATACAAGAAAATTAGGAAAATAACTTTAATGAAAATAAAATGAATTTGCCTATATATTCAGGCGTCAGCCTATATAATGAATGAATTGATCTAAAGGTTAAAAGAAAAATGTTACAACTGGTACCCCCGGTGGGACACAGAAATTCTTCAAAAAGAACGGAATTGCGAAAATTCGTGAATTTAAATTGCGTAAAATCTAAGAAGAAAATTTGGAACGCAGAATTTTAGAAAACATAGATATTGCGTAAACATTCACGCCGTATCCATTACAGGCTTATAGTATTTGGCAACACAGAAGTGGTAAATACATGAAGAGCTTTTAGTTGAAATTAAATGATACAATCGCCGAGTAAAAGACAACTTATTAACCTTCGTGAACGAAGACAGATTAGCGAAGCAAATCGATTCCATAAATGGAGGAACCGAGTTTTGAAGATTCACAGTTCATAAGTGAGCAAAGCTCAAGAAATGAGAGAACCGACAATCCTGCTGGATCGTACGTCAACTTAGCTGAAGAAACACAAAAGCGATTAGATAATAGGATCAATCTTTCTGCAATAACGCTTTTTAAAAACATAGATAACCGGGCCGATTTCTTTAAAGAAAAATGTTACAACACGTAGTGTGTAAAGGTTACTTCTTAAAGGCGCAGATAGTTTGGATAAAGTAAGTTTTAGTTCCTGATGGGACGGCTATGGAGGTAAGTATTAGGATTTCTTTACATTGATGCCCTACAACCTAAAATAATCGAATCGCTTTGACGGCTTAATGACTACATTGATTTTTTTATATATTCTTTTTATTCCCGAACTTCAAGATTATTCAGCTTCGAGCATTGTTCGCAGGCTGTTAAAAACACGTCGTTTAATGAAGAGTGATTTTTCACAATTGATTCTAAAAAGTCTGATAATAAAATCAACCTTTGAACAATGCTCCCTGAAAAGCAGAACGTCCTGAGCGCGCAAAACGAGTTTACCTAGAAGGTAAGGGAGGGGATAGCGCGTTGCTACGGGCCGCATTAATTCGACACAAAATTTTTAAATAAGTATTAGTCGTTTTGGACAATTCGAAAATTTGTAGCGACTTTTTTTAGCTCGAAATTGTGAAAACTTCGTTCTCAGTTTGGGAATTGAATTTATACGGAATGAGCTATCATTCTATATTCATCAGAAGCGGCAAAGTCTGACGAAAATTTCTATCAAAAATTATCTCGGTACGACTATTAATATCGGAGTAATTGCAATTTTTAAATTTTGTGTCGAATTAATGCGGCCCGTAGTATCGCATTATCCCCTCCCTTACCTACTAGGCAAACTCGTCTCGCGCGCTCAGGACGTTCTGCTTTCCAAGGTCTCAATTTAGGTTTCTTTTACCATTACGACTGCAGGAAAATCGTTGTTTTATAATTATAATTTAGTTTAATACCTGAATTTTGTTAATGAATTAATGTAATTGTAAGTAACTATCGAAGCTCTGTGGTAATTAAAATCTGTTATTAATTTTACTTCTACATTTTACCTTTAATACTAATAATATTTTTGCCATCTCAACGATTACTATCATATACTGAATATTAAAAATTCTGATTTTTATCATTCCCTGTATATTTTTATTGTAATGTGATACTATATTAGATCCATTGAAGTCATTAAAAATTGAAAAACTATTTTTTATGTTAACATTTTAGAACTTTAAGTCTATTTGTTTTAAAGTTTGAAGGCGTCATCTTTATATTTTACCATTTTACTCTGCTTGAAAATTAAAAACCTTAAAAAGATATTTCTGGTGGATTTAAGGTCGACAAAGAAAAATAATTTGAACGACTTCCAGGGTATTAGCGACTAAATATTAGCTCACAATTTTTCGCAATAAAATTAATTATACATAGTCTGCAGTGAATCGACATTTGCAACAACTTCCATAAAATCATGTGTGAAGACTTTCCCTACATGACATTCCTTCATTTCATCTACTGTCATTTTTTCAACTGCTCTACTTATAATGTTAAATTTTACTCTTGGATTATGTCTTTCTGTCTTATATATTCCAGTATACTCCAATATTGCAAAAATGTCACCAGTGGATGTTGATAATACAATATGTTCTGGGGTTAGCACAAGCACAAACTTATTACTATCTGCTCGCAATTTAATTCGTCCTTCAGAAGGAAAAACGTATCTTCGAAATTCAAAACGCCGGTTCTGATTTGACTCGGGAATAAGCGGAATATATCCAAGTTGCCCCATTGCATATCCAAGTACTCCTTCAGAAGGAGGTCTACCAGCAGGAGACGTGGATCCAGCACCAAGAGGATACTCACTAGCAGAAGTACAATTAGGAGAATGTTGTCTATCATACAAAGGAGCGCTATTATTATATTCGCTATCAGGAATCCCGTCGGACTGTAGTGAATCGTGATTTGCAGAAACTTTAATCAAATTCTTTGGGGTGATTGGATATCTTCTGCCTACTGGACACTCCCTAAGTTCATCTGGGCTCATTTTTTCAACTGCGCCACTCATCATATTAATTTTTACTCTCGAATGTTTTTTATCCGACCTGTAAATCCTACGAAGAATCCCGGTATACTCCAATATTGCGAAAATGTCGCCATTGGATGCTGTTAATACGATATGTTCTCGTTTGTGCACGACAGCATAGCTCTTACGTTCAGCTCGCACTCTAATTGGTATACTGGCAGGCATAACGTATTTTTGAAATTCAAAACGCCTGGTCTGATTTGTGCGAGGAATAAGCCGAACATATCCAAGTTGCCCAATTGAACATCCAAGTACTTCAAGAGAAGGTGGTCTGCCGGGAGGCGACCTGCACCAATCACGAACACGTGGCTCGTCAGGCGACAGAGGTCCATTAAGAGAAGGGGAGAATTGCGAGCTACACGGCCGATGAGTTTCAAGCCAATCGCTACTGGACTCTGAACTTAACTCTTGAAAAAGAAAAGGTTTCATTTATTTTTCGAACAAAGTGATGTCGAATATCTTTGGTGGTACTCAATGATTCTTTGTAGAATGCATCTTTATGATTGTTTAAATAAAATTATGCGCAATAATTTTAAATTATAATAAATAAGTGTTATTTTTATGGAAAAATGTAAGACAACTAAGATAGAATTATTATTTACGTTCAAAATGAGTTAGGAAGCTCCCATTAAGTAATTTCAGAATCATTTTTTTTTTCGTTTTTCAATGAGTCAGCCTAATGTACATTAGGAAAAGTTTTAGCGAATTTGATTTTTGGGTGTCAGGAACAGATCTTCGTGGTGTTGGTGCTGCTCCTGCCTGCTTGAGTATTTTTAATTTTTAAATTTATTTATTTTTTATTCTTTTGCCTTGATAAGGGTGATGTCTAAATGCCGAAAGGGTATTTGGATGGCTGCCTTCTATTTTTCTATCCACTTTTTTAATTTTGTCCAAGGAAGAAAATTATTTTCTTTTCTTTTTCAGGAAAAAAAAACTGTCTTAATTTGTTTCTTTTTTAAATTGTAATAGGAATATTTGATGGTGGTTGTCCAACTTTGGACGTTGGATTCTTGATTTTATTTTCAGGAATTATGCATATTAATTTGATTATTGGACATTAAATAGAATTTTAAATTGGATTTTAACCTCATTTAAATTTCTTTCATTTTAGTTTTAGCTGTATTCACGGTAGCCGTTGTACCTTGCGAGCTAGTAAATGAGCAGGAATTTTTGCGGGACTGTAATCTTTGTTAAATTTTTAGAAAATGACCTTCCTTTTTCGCGTTTAGTGGCATAAATGTGAACTAAATAAAAAGGATCCATGAAGCAAATCCAGCCATCTTTGCTTGATAATGTATTTTTTTGGTTATTAATCCCTTGAATATTTGTCTGAAAACAATCCTTTCTATGTTAAGAAATTAGCTATTTGATTAAGGCCATGTGATGAGTGGCTCACGTGACCAGGTTTCTACCTTACCCTCCTTTTTTTATATTTTCTAACTTATTTTCACACGAAGCGCCACATCGAGTTGGAAATTTGGGATAATAATATCCTACATTTTGTGTAGGATATTAGAACGAACAACATTTTTATCTATCTATATTATAGAAAGGAGCAGGTGACTTGAATTTTTCGAATTATTACAAATTGTCTTTTAAAGCAACATTCTTAACGTTGATTAACTGCGTCAACAATTTTATCAGTACAGACAGAGATTTTTTTTGGTGGTACACATTTAGTTCTACTATATTTGCGATTGAATTTAATGAAATGAACATTTTCGAATAAATCCAATTCTTTTTAAAACAAGGTTTCCTTTGATAAAAATAGTTCCTTCTTAAATACTTACCGCTATCAATAATATTAATTAAGAACAGGATTTTGTAAAAAAGTTTAGTGCCAGAAATATTTAATTTACTATGCGTTTCGTAAAATATAATAAAAATGGTAGATATATTATTATATTCACCAATAGAATTATGGATGACTGTCAAAGTGAAAACGGAAATACAGAAAATCCGCATTTTTATAAAGTAGAGCAAAATCTGAATAATGCTGCAGTGAATAATTTGATTGATCACTATAACTACCGAATGTTTTATTTCATCGTCAGAGTACAAATATACACATTAGTAGTTGTCATCGCACATATATGTGAGATAACGACATTCGAGATGTAAAGATTGTCCTTTTAAGATAATTTTATCATTTTCAATTTTATATTATCATCATTGCAATTATTAAATTTTTATCTCAATAAGAAGGTTTCAATTTTATGTGTGAATTAACTAGCACCGAATTTATCGATTCTCGCTGTGTTTTGAAATGACTGATTGGATTGTTTTGTTTTGGATTGCTTTGTTTTTGTTAAATGTCCACGTTTTGAAACCTCCTGAATCCAAAACATAGGTTTTCAAGAATCTACCTGTCAGTCTATCTGCCTGTCTGTCCCTGGCACCAGATCGTCCAACAGAAGGTCACGTAACAATTCAAAAAATTAAACAACGAGTTTGGTACGTGTTTAATGACTTATGTCATCGGAAATACCGACATATCACAAATCCAACTTGGGCTTCAAGTACAAGAAACAGTAGTCCATAAAACGTCAATGTCTGAGTTGATGTTCGCTACGACGATTTTATAGTTAATATGATTAATTTATTATATTTAGAAAAAGAGAAGATATTAAAGCTTCTTATGTAATGATAGGAACTTGAAAAAACAACAATGCCCAGGTGATTCACATTTCTCAAGATTCGGAAAAAATAGAATTTAATCACATAAGGTTTTGTTGCGACGTCATGATAAACTCCTCGAACCTAAAGACACGATGGTAGTTAATACTTTTGTATGCATCAGTGTGAAATTTTACGCAAGGCAAAACCTGTGATGACGAAGTCTGTTGCGGTAAGATAAAATGTAGGGATTCGAAGAACGCCCCATTCATTTTAAAAGTGATTGTCTGAAAATTGAATAGCCAGCTTGTTGTTTGATCCTAGATTTGGTGAGAATACGGGGCGGGTCGCACAAACTGAAGCGGATTTATGAGAAAATAGGATCTTGCCAAAAACCATAGAAACTCATTGCGCAATGTTGTATAGTATACCAAACCTACTTGTTGTCTTCGCTTCGTTTTGATTCACATGTTTTGATGCCACTTACTAATACAGCTTGCTACCTACAAAGTTAAAGAGATTGACTTATTACTCGAAAAATGTATGAATGTAGCATAGTTTATAATAATTAATAATTATAAATAACACATTACAAACTATAGTGATCTACTATTAATACTGGCATTGATCTTGTTCTCATTAAATCTCCTACGCTTCCGCATACCATCCGTTGGTATGGTGGCCTGGGGACAGGTATTCATTGAGTTTCTAGCTCAATGCGACCACCACCCCCCTCCCGACCAGCCGTGAGTGTAGAGTGATCGTGCCCCTGATACATTGGCACATATGGATGACGAACGTCTCCTAAGGGTCTCTTGGAGACATCGGACGACCTCCTTAAATAATTAGTCTCACCCTTGCATGCGGGGCTCTGCAAGGGCGAACCCTGTTTTTTCCTAGGAACTCAGGCGGGAGCTGTACCCCTAGCTCTTCCGGAAGCTGAGGGATTGACGTTCCCTCTGAATAAGGCTATGGAAATAGAAGCGGCCAAGCAGCCCCCAATAAGAGGGCATCCCACTGGGGGTACGTAAGGGCTACGGCATGGTTCCCGGTAAAACTGGAAGTTGTGCAGATTCCTGAGTCTCAGGCGAGGGCTCTTGCAATTCTTAACAACAGGCCATTCTACCATTTTGAACAGGTCGCCTTTAAGGCGGCTAGCCAGGGGCTACTACTCTAAGAACCCTGGTTAGTTTTAGATACATTTAGAGGTTTGGAGGGGGGTTGGTTTTTGTTACAGGGACTCCAAGGCGGCCAATCCAAGGACTTGCATACTGACCAAGGGAGTGAACGTCGTCCCGCCGCTCGAGCAATGTTCTAGAAATCTGATGGTGATAGTCACGGATCTCACAGGAATAGAAAGGTTAGTCGTGGGATTGGCTTTCTTTCCATAAGACAGAGGTCAATTAGAGACATGGATACCCTGGAGATAACTACCGAGATTTTCATGAAACCCATCAAATCCACTTATGAACGTTATTGTCGACCTTCAAGAGTCCAAAAGGTTGTGGAGGTACACTGGTAGAATAGAAAACTTGAGAAGCTTCACAGGGAAACCAGAGAGGTTCAAACATGCCAGTACTGGCAAAACGGAGGAACTATGGACCTCATTTAGATAATGAGGGATGGATTCCGGATCTCCCAATCCAAATGCTATTTTTGGTATGCAGAAAAGGTTAAACGGGGAATACTCAGAGTCTGACGGGATGGCATATATGCAGTATTCTTATATAGGGCTGGTGAGATCATCATAGGGCCGATTGTAGGACTTGCTGCATCTGGATGTGCTCTTCGATGTAATGCAGCAAGCACTAAGGATAGTAGATTCGTGGTGTAGCAAGACTGGACTATCCGTTAATCCCAGTAAAACGGACGCAGTTGTATTCAGCAGAAGGTATAAGTACGAATTGCGAGTTCATTGAAACTGGCAGGGCAACAACTGAAAATCAAAGTACGAGCCAAGTATGTAGGAGTCATTCTGGCTAAGAAGCTGTCATGAAACAAGCACCTAGAAAACAAGTGCAAGAAGCTAGTAGCGACTTTTTGGCTTCGTAGGATAGCCCTAGAAAAAAGCTGGGACTTGATACTGGAGACACTTATGTGGATCTACACGGCGATCCTGCGATCTAGACTAACCTATGCGGCAGACGTCTGCTGGAGCAGGGTCAAACTGTCTACTTTGAAGTCTCGACTGAAAAGAATCAGGGTACTGAGTCTGAGAGGCGCTGGGGTCCTACGCCACAGTTCTACAATCTGATATGATGGCCATACTTCAGTGCACCTACAAGGCAAAGAATTATGACAATAAAAGAAACAATCGTATCTGCTTAGACAGCAGGGCTGCTTTTATGGCTCTGAATGGAACAACGAACACGTCGCTATCAGTTTAAGACTTACTGAGGCACTGAATAAGCTAGCGACGTACAACCGAGTCACTCTGTTTCGGATCCCCGGACACAGCGGGATCAGGGGCAATGAGATATCGGACAGGCTGGCAAAACTAGCAGTAAAAGAAAATTTTACTGGTCCTGAGCCATTTATAGGCATTTCCATTAGGTTAGTCACTGCAGATATTAACAGTTAGTTGTCTGAGGAACATAAGAATGAGTGTGGTTTGGTCTTTGGCTGGAAACAGGATGAAACACTCTAGGGCTTAAATCTTTACTCGCACTGAGCGAAGAAATTACTCAAGCTCTGGAGGAACAAAGTCAAAGTCCTAATAAAAATGTCAATAGGACACTGAAACCTTCAGTAGCATATAAAGAAGATAAAGGGTTGAAGAAATTCCCCTCTGTTACCTTTGCGGAAAGAATAATAAGACCTCTACTTACTAGGCAGTCTGATAAGTACCTGAAAATTCTAAGATATGGCATTAATATTCACTAATGTGAACCATTTTTGTCGAGCTTGATCCTTAAAATGACGCCTGTCAAAACTTCAGCCATTTATGTTTACGCATTTACAAGTTACAGCACTGAGAAGCGACTAGCCTCCGAGTTTTTTTTAATATGGAAAAATCTGAGTTTCGAGTTTTGATCAAACACTACTATCTTCGCAAGAAAACGATATCCGAGACAAAGACCAAGCTGGATATGTATTACTCGGACTCTGCACTATCGATTGGAACGATTCATAAGTGGTTTACCGAGTTTCGTTGTGGCTGTACGAGCACAGTTGATGCTGAACGATCTGGGCGCCCAAAAGAGGTCACTACACCAGAAAATGTCGAAAAAATCCATGATATGATGTTGAATGATCCCAAAGTGAAATTGAGAGAGGTAGCTAATGCTGTAGGCATATCATTGAAACGTGTGGGCAATATCGTGCATTCAGTTTTGGGCATGAAGAAGCTCTACGCGCTCACAGTGGACCAAAAACGAATTCGTGTGACAACTTCCCAGCAGAATTTGGTATTATTTTCGCGTATGCCGACCGAGTTTTTGCGCCGATTCATAACACAAGCAAAATTGCATGAAATCGGCTTCGAATTGGTTCCTCAGCCACCGTATTCACCAGACGTGGCCCCCAGCGACTATTACTTGTTCCCTAACCTGAAGA
>NC_046658.1:164696618-164697254 GCF_010883055.1 Belonocnema kinseyi | reverse complement strand
GTATCGACCTAAAAGGAGAGTATGTTGAAAAATAAAACCGACTTTGGCCAAAAAAACGTCTCCGTGTTTAATTTTTCAGGGACTTATCAGACTGCCTAGTATATCCTTTGTCACTTCCCTGTTATTGAGGGGGAACGTGTAATACTTACAGGCAGTCGATGCATCAATGAGTCTGAAATATTAGCCACCTTTTAAAAATCGTTTTCTTTCGACGTAAAATTGTCTCCTGAATGAGACGTTCAAACCTTCTTCTCTTCGTCTTCAATTCGAAACATATAATAATTCCAAGTACTCCTTTACTTTAATTTTTAATATGTTGAATAGCAGGATATCGTTTGAAAAGCGAAACTAGATAAGGAAAATGATAATTACTTTTTTTAATAATTAGATTTTTTTCTCAATACAATATATTTTTCAGATAATCACAATTTTAGGGAGTGTCTTTATAGTATTAATTTATCGAAAAAGGGTTTTAAATCCTTTTGCTTACACAAGAGAATACAATTATTTTCTGCATAGTCATTAATAATTTTGAATTTATATGCGATGTTATGTGTTGATGATTGTTGATGATTATTTAATATTAAAAAAAATTTACATTGTTTAAAGAAATGATCTTAGAGGGCGCCTACATGC
>NC_046658.1:164690448-164696593 GCF_010883055.1 Belonocnema kinseyi | reverse complement strand
GGGGGCGCCTAAAAGGGTAGGCGGCGGGGTTTTCCGCATTCTAATATATATTTGTAAATAATTTCTCTATATTATTAGAAATAACTTATTAGACAAGTCCTTCAAATTTAATAATCTAATTTCTATAATAATTCTCTTTGACTGAGGACTTTGGAAAATTTAATTTGTTTTGCAGTTGGAGATTTATCGCTTTCAGGTAAAAATTGAAATGATCAATTTCTTTATTTAAAATGTATGTATTTTTATCCAAACCTTAAATACTTTGTTAAAAGTTGAACTGCTTTTCTAAAAAATAGTTTCGTTTATTGAAGGTTAAACTTTTTTTCAATGACTTATTTTTAGTTAAAAGGTAATTTTTGAATCAGCAAATTGAATAAATATATTTTGTGTTAAAACCTATTTAATAAATATAAAAATAAATTGAAATATATACTGTGGACATCTGCAGGCAAAGAAAACCCGTTTTTCTGTTATTTTTATTATATTATATAGCCAGTAATTTCCAGTTGTTAGTTTATGGAACCATCATGAAATATTACATAACGAATTTTGATGACTAATCATCACTCGTAACATTACCTTAAATTGAGCAAGATGAAATTATTTCTTATTCCTTTTAAAGATGCACATTAAAAATGTTGTATCGAATGAACAAATAATATCCAATCATGAAGATTTCCTTTTTAAAATTTATTTTGTACTAAGTTTTTTAATTTTCTCTTCAATGCGCCTGTCTTTGCTCGAAAGATAGATTGTTTATTTTTATTCTCGGATTATGTCTTTGTGTCTTATATATTCCACGAAGAATGCCAGTATACTGCAATATTGCAAAAACGTCACCAGTTGATGTTGATAATACAATATGCTCCCGGTTTAACACGGGCTGAAATGCACCATTCGAGCCTCGCACTTTAATTTCTTTTACAAAAGAAAAAATGGATCTTTAAAACTGAAATAGGCGGTTTTGATTTCTCGCCGGAATAAGCCGAATACACTCAAGTTGTCCCATCACATATCCAAGTACTCGAACAGAAGAAGGCCGACCAGGGGAAGAACAAGACCCATCACGAAGAGGCGACTCTTCAGGGAAAGCTCGTTCTGGAGAATGTTGTCTACCAGAAGCAGAAGAGCCATCATTACGTTCTCTATTAGAAATCCCGTCGCCCTGTGGAGAATTTTGCTTCGCAACAGTTTTGATAAAATTGTTTGAGAAGATTGTGCATTTTCTGCCGACTGGACAATTTCTAATTTCATCTGAGGTCATATTTTCAAGTGCGGCGCTAATCATATTCACTTTCACTCTCTCATGTTTTGTATCTTCCCTGTACGAGGTGTGTTCAAAAAATAAGGTGACTTTATGGTTTTCTTAAAAAATATTCATTTATTCCTCAATATTTATGCTGCCCCCTTGAAAGTAATCCCCCTCGGATATAATACACTTGTGCCAACGCTTTTCTCAATCATCGAAGCACTTCTGATAATCATTATGTGGTATAGCCTTGAGTTGTTTCAGCGATGCAGTTTTTATCTCCTCAATCGTTTATCTCCTAAATCGTTCTTGGAGATTCAGGATGCTTCCACTGAGACGATTAGTCTTGAGTTTCGACGTCATAACCATATACCCACGATTCATCCCCAGTTATATCCCTTCTGAGAAAATCAGGATTATTATTGACTTCATTCAACATCTCCTGAGCGATGGTCATACGATGGATCTTTTGATCAAAAGTAAGCAGTTTTGGAACAAATTTCGCTGACACACGTCTCACGCCCAAAACGTCCGCAAAGATAGCATTGTTTGAGTCAACCGATATGCCAACATCTTCAGCAACTTCTCTGATGGTAATTTGGCGATTTTTCAACACCATTTCTTCCACTGCTTGAACGTTTTCATCTGTTGTTGACGTGCTGGGACGTCCAAGGCGAGGTTCGTCTTCGACATCCTCTCGGCCTTCTTGGAACAGCTCGTACCACTTATACACATTTTTCTTACTCAGAGTAGACTCATTGTATGTACCTGTCAACATTTCAAGAGTTTTAGAGCACTGGATTCCATTTTTCACACAAAGTTTAATGCAAACTCTTTGCTCCATTTTTTTCGAAAGAAGAAAATCGCCGAGCACACCAAACCCTTCTAACTTTTTACGCCTCTGCCAGAAAAACAACACGAGGTATATAGTCAAAACTGTAAACATATGATCGTGACGAGTGTACCAACACGACAAAATAAACAATTTAAAACTTGAATGTACGTAGCCCGCGAAAATTGAAAAGTCACCTTACTTTTTGCACACACCTCGTATATTCCACGACGAAGCCCGGTATACTCTAATATTGCAATAATGTCGCCATTATATGCTGATAATACAATATGTTCCCGGTTGGGCACGAAAGCATAGGTCTTATGTTCTAATCGCAATCCAATTGGTTTACCGGCAGGAATAACGTACTTTCGAAATTCAAATAGGCGTACCGGGGTTTTTCGGGGAATCAGGCGCAGATGTCCAAGTTGGCGAAGTGAGCGTCCAAGTAATTCAACAGCAGGAGGTTTGCCAAGAGGTGACCTGGTGCTGTCACGAAGACGAGCCGCCTCAGGTGACTGATGTGCCCGACGAGCAGAAAAAGATGGCCAGCGTAACGAGCGCGGATTGTCTGGCCAATTGCTACTTGACTGTGAACCTGATTCTGCAAGAAGAAAAAGACGATTAATATATTTTGTTGATCAAATTGATGCATTTACTTATTTCATTTTATAACATGAGTCCTGAGTCGTATTTGAGACATTCAATGAGTCATAAAATATCTTCTTTCCGAAGGTTTCGCTCTATTTGTATTTTTTTTGTATGTGTTATATGTTCGTGTATGTTATTAATCACTTGTTAAACAGATGCGTAATTTTGTTTTATACATGAAATATAACATTACCAATAACAAGATTAAATTTTTGGACAAAAACCACACGGTACAGTAAAGCGTTTAGTAACCAAATTATTTTTAAATTAGATCTAAAACTTTGCTTTTGCCCTTATTTTCTCACAAAACACGTGATAATCTTGGGTTTGTGAAAGCCGAAAGAGCGCATCAGGTGCAAATAGATGCAGCAAGTTCTTGCTTTCATTTTTTATTCATACTGACGTAAGGGAGATATTCAGTGAGTTTTATCGTTACTAATTTGTTTTCTCTAGTTTTCTTCACGTTTAAAAGGTTTGGCTCACCTTTACCTTCAAAAAGGTAAAAGTGATAAATAAAATTCACTAAGAAATCTGGTTTCAGACGATCAAGAGCTACCTTACACTTTTGACTATTTACAATTAATGTATATTGTTTTTCGCCTCCAACAAGTACTTCAAAAGGTCTATCTTGCGTTGGCTAAACTGATCCAGGTATTGCTTGTACTACTGAAGGACTGAAAAGATGCACTGGGCTGACAAAGTTTCGTGCCGTAGAATCAAACTTCTGGGCTTGCTTTCAAGTAATTCTTCACGGCTACACGAATTCCCAGCAGGATACTCGGTAACATTTCTGCCATGAATTCCGTTTCGTAGCATTCAATCACTGCCTCCAATTGTCTATGCAGTAACTCGACCATTCCTTTTGCGACAGGATTTAGCGTCAAACTGTTTAGTGTTAACATTCGTCGTATAACAATCAGCGTCGGCTTCTAGATTCGGAAAGTTAACCTTTTTATTGTAATTCGCTGATTTCAGAATTAAAATGTTTGCAAATCTTTATCGACATTTATCGACATTTTAGCGCTCCTTGTACCAGATAAGCTAACATTACCGCATTCGCTATACCATTTTTTAATTTTTCAAAGGCGGTTCCTAACTCTCTGTTCTATTTGGTGATGGATTTATTGGTTTTTGACCCCCGAGTAGTTTATTTAAGAGTTGCTGAACTTTCGCGGCATTGAGCATGAATCTGCGATAAAATTACACTGATTATAAAAAATTGTCTTAAGCTTTTGACCTTAGTCGAACGAGGATAATCTACAATTATTGTCACATGCTTGAGTTCTAGTCGCGCGCTCCTTCAATCAACCCCATCGTAAACATTTTACTCCACTCCATCCAAATACACTTTTACTCGAATTAACTACTAAACCGACCTTTTATAGCCTTTTTCACAAACTGCATACATACTCTTCAAGCTCCGCATTACTTTTGGACGCGATTAAAATATGATCGCTTTAAGTTTAACAAAAATCTAAATGACTGAACACAAAACCCATAAATATGTAAAATGATCGTGCTGAATTGCTTAATCCAAAAAACACGCGAGTGAATTCAAATAGTCCGAAAAATCCGTAGACCAGCAGGTCTTGTGACGCCAGGAAATTTAGCCAGTTTCAGATGGTAGTTTGTCACTTCACTAATTGTTCTGATTAAAATAAACTTGCGGGATGCTGCCTGACCTCTTGTTATTGATTCCTAACCGAATCGATCAAGCCTTTTTTTAGCTACAAGAAATACACAATATGCGAGAAAATCCATCTTGAGTATGGAAACATCAATAGCAGCTACAATAATTCGCCATTTAAAACTGCATTGTAGCGATAGATTTAGTTTCATCGAAATTGTGCTATACATCGCTGTAGATATAGAGTTCGCGGCATAATTTTCGTAAGCAAATATTTTTGTCTGCCCGCTTACACTTTGTAAGCTTTTCCCGGATTCCAGGCGCACGGTTCGCGGCACTTTCAAGCTTCTTACGCGAATTTGTAGTGGTGCCAAAACAGCTCTGAGTCTCCCTGCTTTCCCGGTTTCGTGACTGATTTCGGGATTTCCACCTTGATAATCTGTACCAACTGTTCAATTAACGTCTCGAGGGTTGATTGTCCTGTGCAACATCAGCTATTTTGCCTTTTTCAGATCTAATCTCGTGTACACCGCTCTACTTTGTCGAAATTTAAATTGTTCTAACAGCCAAAATAACTAAAAAATTTAAGTCGATGATCCGGATGCACCAGATCGAGCACCAGGTCATTCAATACGTATTCCACAAGAGATTTAAAAAAAATTTAAATTGGTGAAAAACGAAAACAATTACAAATGGTAAGTGGACGATCCGGGTGCACTGGGTCGCGCACCAGATAGTTGAGAACGTATTCTACTAGAACTTTTTAAGAATTTAAATAGTTCTTACTGTCTAAATAACTACCAATCATAACCCGACGATCCGGGCAAGCCGGATCGCCCGTCAGATAGCTTAGCACGTACTCGACAATAACTTCTTCAAAATTTAAATTGTTCTAACAGCCAAAATAACCAAAAATAGTGAGTCAAAGATCCGGGTGCAATGGATCAAGCACCAGGTAGTTTAATACGTATTTAACCAGAAATACTTGAGAATTTAAATTCTTTTCATCAAGAAAACAATTCTAAATGGTGAGTCGACGACCCAGGTGCACCGGGTCGTGCACTAGGTAGTTTATCACGTATTCTACGAGAACTTCTTAAAAATTTAACTCGTTCAAACTGCCAAAATGACTACCAATGTTGAGTCGATGATCCGGGTGCAACGGATCGAGAACCAGGTAGTTTAATATATATTCTACAAAAAACTTTTAAAAATTTAATTTTTTTTTTGAATAACGAAGACAATTCCAAATGGTGAGTCGACAACGCGAGTGCACCGGGTCATGCACCAGGTAGCTAAGCACGTATTCCAAAAGAACTTTTTAAAAATTTAATTTGCTCCAAAAACCAAAGTAACTTCCAATAGTAAGCCGACGATCCGAGTAAACCTGATCGTACACCAGGTAGCTTAGCACGTATTGTACAAAAAAGTCTTAACATTTAAATTGTTCTAACAACAAAAATAACTTCCAATAGTAAGCAGATGATCGGTGTGGAACGGATCGCGCAACAGGTAGCTTAGCGCGTATTCAACAAGAAATTTTTAAAAATTTACATTGTTGCAATAGCCAAAATAACTACCAGATGGTAGAAATACGAGAAATAAACAGGAAAAAAATAAACATGAATGAAATTTTGAACGACTCGGTGCACGAACCGATGCACAAAAGTTGTTGATTCACCATTTTACGAGGGTAGTTCAATAAGTCCTTAGAATGAAGTATAAAAACAATATTTTTTGGGTAAATTTTTTTTTATTTTTCAACATAATCTCCTTGGAGCTCTAT
>NC_046658.1:164682453-164690348 GCF_010883055.1 Belonocnema kinseyi | reverse complement strand
GGACTGTGACTGCACCATATATCTAGTCGGGAGTGGTGCTGACTGAAAACAGATGATTTGGAGTGATTCGCGCGCCATCTGTTGGTCATTCTAAGGACTTATAGAACTACCCTAGTAAATTTGTTTAGCTATTGGAAAAATAAAAAAATTCAAGTTCTCGTCGAAAACGTGCTAAACGACATATTGTTCGATCCGGTTTACCCGCATCGCCGACTAACCATTGGTAGTTATTTAACAGTTAGCACAATTTAAATTTTTAAAAAGTTCTTGTAGAATATGTGCTAAACTTCGTGGGGCGCGATCCAGTGCACCCGAATAGTCGACTTACCATTTGGAATTATTTTCGTTAATACCAACATTTAAATTAGTAAAAAATTCTCGTAGAATAAGTATTGAATTACCTTGTGCTCAATCCATAACACCCTGGTGCGTGACCCGGTGCACCCGAATCGTCGACTTGCCATTTAGAATTGCTTTTGTTATTTACTAACTTTAAATTTTTTCAAACTCTTGTAGAATACGCATTGAACGACATGGCGCACGATCTAGTGCACCCGCATCATCAACTCACAATTTTTAGTGATTTTGCCTGTTGGAATAATTTTAATTTCGAAAGAGTACTTGTAGAATACGTGCAGCCAGGTCGTCGACTCACTTAATTTGGCAGTTAGCATAATTTAAATTCTTAAAAGATTCTTGTAGAATACGTGTTAAGCTATCCAGTGCGCGAGCCGGTGCACCTGCATGTTCTTAAGAATATTCATTCATGTTTAGCGTGTCCTCAGCATGGAAGACGGAGAAGAGCAAGGCTTGCGACATGCTACTATGCAGCCGTAATCCGTAATTTCACTCGGGTTCTTATAAAAACTGTACGAAGTCGAATGAAAGAAAATGTGTATCCACCAACTCGCGTTTTTTGGAATCAGCCGCGTTCGCGATCACGTAGAGGTTACCAATTTAAGCGATAGAGGATGTTCTCATTCAAATTAAGATAGAAGAATGTAGAATTTAGGTGAACAGGCACATAAAACATAAAAATACATTTACTGAAACACTACATTAAGAGTGAAAGTTATCTCTAAGACGGTCGGACAGCCGGAAGCTCATAGGTACCTCAGAGGTTCCTTCTCAAGGTACACAAGGGTAGTATGAGTCATTCCAACCAGTATTTATGCCATAGTATAATCAATAAATACATAACACAGGCAAAATTTGGAAGTCCTCAACAACAGCTAAGATTTTGATTTTTTTTTCTAATTTTGTTTTTTATATTATTTAAAATCAGAAATCTTTTGGAGGCGGCGAACAATTATTTATACTGTTCAAACAATATTTATGATATTTATTAAAAAATTAAGTTTTGTACCCATTTTTTCTAAAAATCTCTTTATATAGTAATTGCAGAATAAAAGAAGTTGTTAAAATAAATTGACAATTAAATTTTTTTTTCATGTCCTTCACTTTTGTTTGATTGTTTATTTTTTCAATAAAAATAAAACTATTTCATGTAAAGACACATCACTTCTGTTAAAAATTTGTCTATTTGATTAAAACTTTAACTATTTTTTTAAACATTCGGTTTTATGTAAAAAATTTAATTTTTTTTCGCAAGGGTTATAGTTATTACTTTAGCTCTGAAATAATTAATTAAAAATAACTTTGATCTCTTCGAGATATTATCATAAAAAGAGACCACAGAAAAGTTATTTTGGAAATCGATGGTTTTAGAGTCGTTTGTGGATGTTTAGGAAAAAGAAGGTAATAAGTTCTTAGAGACTGTAAAAATAGATCAAATGTTCAACTATTATTGCTTTAAAAGCAAGGGTTCCGAGATCCTAGTTCTTGAGCCAAAGCTTGAATAAGATCAAGCAGCAGTTCCGTAAATTAATGCCTTTAAATTTCTCTCCATGTATAAATACGAGTTTATCATCAGTTATTTAAATTATCAGCCTAAAACGTTGAATTAAAAAGAAAATTAAAAGAAAACAAAAACGATTCTGTATATCATAAATAATATGAATCATGAATGTTGAAACCAAAAAGTTTAAGATTTTGAAATTTCTGCATCAAAAAATTGTCTTAAAATCCCGAAATATTTCTTTACGAATTACGTCGAATCATTACGTCGTTATCTCAAACATATCTGAGATGTCGGAATTGTAACTGTCAAGCGGGTTTTTCTGCGATATTAAAATAATTAATTGTTTTATTATCAACATTACTACTTAATAATTTTATTAAGTTTAAATTTGGCGCATGTGTTTAGGAGAAATACAGAAAGATCGAATTGTTTAATCGATTTTTTGTTGAAAATTAGAAAAGTTAGAGCCTTTTTAAAATCTTGAAACAATTTTCTTTAAAATTTAGAAACTCTGTAGGTCTGTTTATAGTACTCGGACACTCAAACAATTTATCCTCTGGATTTTATTCCATAAATGTAAAATTGGCAGAGTTATATCATCTTTAAAATTAAAAAAAAAAAAAACGAAAATGAACATTTTGAGCTAAACAACGCCTGATATGAATAAAAAGTCTGAAGAAAAATTTTTCAGCTAAAAAAGATCAACAAATTTGTTTCTCAATCAACTTTACGTAGGTCACGTAGTTTTCCTTTTATTAGTAAAAAAGAACATACAAAACTAAAATAAGTTTTGAACAAGCAACAAAAGTTTCGAAGAAAGAGAAGGAGACAAAAGTTGCTCATAGAAAAAAGGTGCAAATTTTTCAGTAATTAGTATTCTATACGATACGTACTTTTTATTTTGTTCATAAAGAACAGTATTGGAAATAAATAATTAACTTTTTGGACAAACGATACAAGCTATGAAAGAAACAAGTTGACAAAAGTTTCTCTTCTAAAAAAAGAGTGAAATCTCATCCAAGTTAGTCATCAATATTTTTTTATAGTATGTGTAGTTTTTAATTCAATCGTGAAAAATAATATTTGAAATGAAAACATTAAATTGGTTTGAAAACGACAAAAGATACGAAAACAAATGACAAAAATTGTTTTTCTAAAAAGGATCTAAAATTTTTTTAATTTGTAATTTTTGGATAGGAATAGTATATTTTTGTTTAATCGATTTTGGAAAAAGGAGATAAGCTACAAAATAATTTTATTATCAAATTTTTTTCCTGATTTTTTTTCCATCAACTAGACTCTCTAGTGAAATAACAAGGGACATTAAAAAATGCTGTCAAGAAATATTGTTTATCCCAAAATATTGTCAAATTAATTTTAGGCTAAATTTTCATAAGATGCAAAGTTTTCGTTTTATTTATGGAAAATGTGATTATATGTTTAAACTCCAATTTCCAATCAAGCTATGCAACAAAAAATATATAAGCATTATTTATCTGAATAAAATTGGTACATATATATATTTGTGTAAAAAAGTGTGTATATTTCGAGGTTATGTGTGTTACAATTCTCTCCCATAATTATTCTAGACTGCTTATTGACAGCATCGTTACGACAGATAACTATATTATCGGAATAACAGAGAGCTGAAAAATGACCCTAACCTCAAAATAATGTAAATACATAAAATTTTTATTCAGCACAATAACATTTTTTTGGTTATTACCTCTCAAAAAAAGAATCCAGGGACGTCCGTTATGATATTTTATAGTATCTCCGAATTACATTTTTAAAACATTTCATTTTTTTTGGACAAAAACCGGGGGAACTGTACCCGATTGACCATACGACGAAGTATCACATACCCTTAACTAAAAGTCTCTCACCCTGCGCGCCAAGAAACTGCATGGGTTAGTTTTTGTTAAAAGTAAACTTCTTTAATTGATATTTTAACTGTTACCTTATTAGTTGAAAAATTATTGTTTTTAGTTGACAACTCAACAATTTGTTGAAAAAGTAATATATATTGTTGTGATTTCATCTTTCTTACATTCTCGTCGGAGAGGGTATTAGATTTCTGTAGAATTTAAGCCCCTCTCCCGTTTTGGGAAGAGTACAATTGTGCAAGTGTTGGTCACAGACAAACCTATGAACCGGCCATATGTGCATGTCTACATTTTGATTGCACAGTTGGGAGTCTTTCATTTGTGCACAGATGGAATAATATCAAATGAGCATGTGCACAGATGGTATACGTCGACGTGCATGTCGACCGATGTACATGTCGAGGGTTGGTGGTACATTTGTGCACGTCGTTGTCCTCTGGCACAAATGGAAAATTGAACATATGAGGCATTCCCAACTGTTTATTTGAATAGTTGTAACACTTTCGACTGCGCACGTCGAGAGCTCGTGGTACGAGTGTATTTGCTATAGGTCACGAAAATAAAGTGCACGTACACAGATGGAACACGTCCAAATGTGCACGTCGATATTCAGATGTGCATAGATGGTACTCATATAACATTTTAGGTGCACAGATGGAACAGGTACAACTGTACACGTGCAAAAATGGAAGACTGTCAACTGTGAAAATTCGTCTCTTTTAATGAAAAATTCTACTATATGGCTGTAAACGCAACTGTTTTTGCAACTTGTTTAAATCTTTTCAAGTGCTTAAAAATCAATATCTAATTTTTGGAAATAGTGGTATGTAATTTCACTCGACTCAGAAAAGACATCTGGACGGGATTTTTCAGTCCAATTTTTGGACACCGTAGGCACAATAAATAATGAATATAAAAATTCTATTTTTCGGTCAAACTATGCAAGATACGAAAAAATATAAACTGACAAGAATTGTGCACCAAAAAAGATCTACAAATTCGTAGTCAATGACGTCAATTTGACACGAAAGTGCTGCAAAGATTACATCAAAATGAACAAATTAAATTTTTGAAAGGAAAGAGCAAAGGCCCTTTAAAACAGAAAGAGCCTTAACAAAAAGACTTCGAATTTACTAAATTTTAGTTGTCGATGTTTCGACCTTTAATTTTAAATGTCTTATATAGGCGCAGCAGGATCGTGCTTTAATTGTTGATTTATCGCGACATGAGCGAGATATTCAGTGAGTTTTATCCTTACTCCAGTATTTCTGTACATAAAAAAAGGGATTTTTCTAATAATAGAACAACATTTTTAACACATAAAATTTTTTTAAACATTTTTTTCTGAGTTGTGAAGAATTGCTCGTAAAATTACGAAATCGTTAATTCGTAAAAAGTAATTAAAATGTGACAAAATATCGACAAAATGTGAGGGAAGGGGGATATTTCTTCTCACTTGGCGATCAAGTAGTAAATTTAAAATTTGGAAATTTTTGTAAATATACTTTCTTTGTTTGTCAACATTTAAACGTTTCGTTCACGCTAAGCGAAGCGCTTTAATATATAACTGTAAATAACACCTTATTTTATCATAACTGTAGACCTGGTTTCGAAAAATTTAACCATATTATTATATTCACCAATTGGCCAACAAAGCTAAATCGAAAATATAGACCATTTTTGGTTAATTACGAGAAAAACTAATTCACGCATTAATAGTATCATTAAAAACTATACAATAAATACATAAATAAATTATTTAAAAAATACGCTGTTTTAGACGGTAGCTCGCCAGGCTTTCGTGCAGGAGGACTTGGTTTCGATCCCTGAATTTGTATCAATGGTAATTTTTGTATCCGCGTCTACTGGGGATTCGGTGATTCAGAACCCACTGGAAACTGTAGGTATGCTCAGAATAAGCTGGTTACGTTCCAAGATTTTGGCAACTTTCTAGCGCTTAGTGCAACTACGAGGGACTTAAGCTGTATGGTTGCTAAACGTTTTCGATTGCTAAGCACACACTTCCCTGAAAACCTTGTGGACTTCAGTGAAAACCAGGGCGAAAGGTCCTACCAAAATATCAAAGTGATGGAACAAAGATATCAAGGCAGATTGGATTAAAATTTGATGGCGGACTACTGTTGGATGTCAAAATACATAGGAGTAATGTATCTTTTCAAAAGTAGCAGACTTTTTTTGGTGTGGCTATGTTATTATGTTTTAATTAAAGATTTTTTTATTATATTATTGATACATAGTCTTCAGTAAAGCGTAACTTGGAAGAAAAACATTTACCTCTCATGAATTCATAACCGTGCAGATGCTTTTGCGAGGACACCTCAACGAGCTCGGTACTCGTTCCAAAAACTCGATAGGATTGCGTAGGTCTCTAGAAAAATGAATTCTTCTTTCAAGCAATGAGTTTTCAGGATTATGCAAGAAAATTGTGATCTTGATGAAACCTACTACATACAGTTCGAAAAGAAGATTAAATAATTTAATTAAACAATATTTGTGCTGTTGACAAAATTTTCATTGTAGAGTTACCATTTTTTGAAATCTGATTAGAATTACCGACCCGTTTTCATTCGAGAGGACATCCAAAAATAGAAATAAGACAAATAAATAAGCTACTGACAAATAAATTTCATTTTAAGACTATGGTTGTTCCTTTTTTTAATAAAGTTAGCATAAACATTCAAAAGCAAAAATAAATCAAATTAGGTAGGGTTAGATGTTTTAAAATTAAATTAAGCGATTTGGTTTGATACGAACAGCCCTGAATGTTTAGACGGAACGTTTTGAAAGAAAACGTTCATTTAACTTTTCCGAACAGTAATTCTTCTTTCGCTTTTGGGGACTCACATTGCAAAATTATTTTTTGTGTCATAAGAGCATTCCAGAATTGGTTCAAAAAATGAGATGGCTAGAACCCACTACATTTCTTATATTAAGGGAATATATTAACCCTATTTGAAGTTTAACGTTAATGGAGTTTGTGGAACCTCTAAATATAATTTTTTTAGTCTAATGTTTTCATTTAATTTTGATCCGATTTCAGGCAGCAAATAATATTATGTTTGAGTTTTCCTTTTTGTGATTGAATTAATTACGCAAAGCCTGTAGTGAATCATATTCTGCATTATTCTTAATGAAAGTATTTGTGAAGATACTGTCATTTTTCCTACTGCACCATCCCTAATTTAAGGTGCGGTCATCATTACAATTTTGACGCTTATCATATTTATTTCTACTCTCGAATGCTCTCTTTTCCTCTTGTATATTCCACGAAGAATATCACTATATTCCAATTATAAGAAAACTTCGCCATTGCATGCAGATAGTGCAATATATTTTTGGGTTGGCACGGGACCATAGCTTTTATATTCTTCTCGCAATCTAATTGGTTTACAGGCATGCATAAATTATCTTCCTAAATCGAAACGAAGGTTTTGATTTGTGCGGGAATAAACTAAATATATATCGAAGCTTAGAAATTGCATATCCAAGTACTTTATTAGGAAGAAGCCTGGCAGGAGGAGACCTGAACCTGGCACGAAGAAGAGGCATCTCAGGAAGACCGGTCAGGATAATCTTTTCTGGTTACTGCTAATTTTAATCTTATAGAAGAAAGATGACAAGGAATTTTCTTTTCGTTAATGGGATTTTTAGTATCTCCACATGCTCTTAGAAGCGCCTCGATGAAGTAGCTTCATCTATGTCTAATATCGTTGGCTTAACTCAACGTTTTTTCATGCAGAAAACTGATTTTTGACGACTTATAAGTAGCTCTAAGGTGAAATCAAAATCTTGAAGACTTAAGCATGACAAAAAGTATAAAAAAGATTTTCCCAAATTTAACATTTTTGTTTGTTTTCAATACATACAAGCCTTCTTAAAATACTTCTCATCGAGCTTTTACAGTCTAGCGACAGAACTTTCAGATTAAAAATTGGCGAGGCTTACCTTACCACTTGGCACGTTCCTGAATTTTATTTATTATTTATTATATTAAATTCCGTATCCTCATCTAGCCTGAAACGTTCGATGACACAATTCCTTTAATACACGCCTTGTGTAACCACCAACCACATGTGTCTCTTCCCAAATAAATAAAACGAGTGAATCTTAAAGCAGGTATCATAAAA
>NC_046658.1:164666403-164682353 GCF_010883055.1 Belonocnema kinseyi | reverse complement strand
TCCAAGCGCGTATAACCCGAATTGATCCATAAAGAAAACATTATATGGGTAGGAATATATCCTTTTACAATCCAGTTATTCATTATCCCGAGGACTCTTTTATACATACATCCTTTTAGCAATAATACAGTTTTTCCAACATGTCTGCAACCTCACTCTGTGGAAAGTTCATCAATCAAGTTATATGCCAAAACATTGTCTTGCCAATTCTGTGGACACATCAACTGAAATTCCTACGGCGATAACAAACCACCTAGTTTTGAACTATCCCGAAGTCGTTTTTATCTTCAACACTGGAAACCAAAGACTTTATACTAGGATCAATATGCCAATGTACCAACAACGTGAAAACGAAATTATAAACCCTCCTTATATTGTTGAAGTGAAGGGAAACATGAAAAATGCTTCAGTGAATAACTTTACTATCAATGTGACTGAAGAATAGTCGACTGCAATATTATAGTACAAATATATATATATATATATATATATATATAAGATTGTCCCTTATTATTTTTAATTTGTATGATTAAACTTGATGTTATTATTATCAGGAGTTTGAACTGACTTTCAAACTGTTGCGCTGGCTTAGAAAATAAGTGTATCCATTCAATAAAATATAATACATTATACATTTCATGAATAAAAGTTAATACCAAAATTTATTCTATTTCGCTTGAAATTGAACATTTTTCATTAAAAATGTAACTACCTGGTTAAAATATGAGCTATTTGGTTGAATCCAGTTAATCAATTAAACATTGTTCAGAAATAAAGTTGTCCTCTAGAACAAATGGAACCAGAATGAAGTTCGCTCTCAGGGCTGCCGTCGAACTGTGAAACTAATCATGCTACATATCTTTGTAGGCACGTCGATTTTAATGGCAGATTACAAAATTTCTATAGATATGGGTTTCAAGTAGCTTCAAAAGTTTTTAAGCGATTGCGTAAAATTTTAAAAAGTTTAACTATATTTAAAGGATTTTCAGACATTTTCACAATATTTAACTAATTTTAAAACCTTGAAAATTATAAAATGTAATATTTGGAAGAATGATGCAAGGTAGGAAGAAATAAATAAACTCAAGTTTAAAATTAAAAAGAAATTTCAGACTCGTAGGTTTTGTTTATGTTGTAAAAAATAACATTAGAAGCAAATTGAAAATTGTGAAAAAAACTACGCAAAGTGCAAAATATGCTTTTGATTTGCTTAATATTAAAACAACACAATATAAACACGTCTGTTTGAAGATAGCTGTGCACAAAGACTAGTGCCAGATAGTGAACAAAAATTTAAAAAATCATAAATAATCAAGTTATTTTTATTCAACATGATAGACTTGAACGTCATGAAAACAATGAAGCTTTAAAAAAGAGGATTCACAACAACTGAATTACAGTTTAAGCTTGCGAGTGAAGCGATCCGCGGGTATGAGAATATGCCCGCCTAGAGCGCCATTTTTTTTAGAATTACGCAATAGTATACATTCCTTCATTTCATTTGCGGTCATGTTTCCAACTGCGCCACTCACCATACTTATTTTTACTCTCGCGCGATTTCTAGCTGCCCTATATAGTCCACGAAGAATCCCACTGTACTCCGATATTGCAAAAGCATCACCATTGGATGTTGATAATGCAATATATTCTCTGCCTAGTTCAAGCGCATGGTTCTTATGAGTTTCCCGCAATTTAATTGGTTTGCCTGGAGAAAAAAAGTATCTTCGAAATTCAAGAAGCAGGTTTGGATTTGTGCGGGGAATAAGCATAACATATGCAAGTTGTTCTAGTAGATATCCAAGTACTAGATATAAAGAAAGCTGGCCAGTAGGAGACCGGGACCTGGCACGAAGATGTGACGCAGGCGTAGCAGACCTGGCATGAGAATGGTGTCTGCCAGAAGAAGAAAAAGAACAAGAAAAAGAAGAAGTACGATTGATTTCACTTTTATTATTTCGGTCGAATTGTTAGCCTAAATCTGGAGGGAACAATAGAAAATTATTTTTTTTATGTTCAAAATATGCCACTGTGAGGTACAACAATCTTCAACAGAAGTTCCACTCTAAAACGGAAGTAAGCAGACGAATTTTATCTCGTGCATCAAAAAACTCTTTATGTCATCCCTAGGAACATTATTTACTATTTTTAAATTATTCGCGGATTATTGAGATTATTACAATTCAAAAAATCTTTAGGCATTTTCGAAGATTACATAGAATATTATTGGTTTTCCGTAGATTTCCACGTTTTTGATAGATTTTAAAAGCTCCCAAGGTATTACAATAAATTTTATAGAATTTAAAGAAATATCATCAAATTGCATTTTACTTGACGAAAAATTATGATATTTTAATGGATTTGAAGGAATTGATGCACAAAAAAACAAAGGATTTCTTAAAACTAAAAAATATATAATTTTATAGATATATTATTATATTCACCAATAGAATTAATTATGACCGCCAAAGGAAAAAGGAAAGTATCAAGGACCCTCATTTTTTCATTGTGGAGAAACAAATGATTATTTCTTTAGCAAATTATTTCGTCAACAGTATGAATCTTGTATATTTGATTGCTTTATCAGAGTACACGAATATAAAGTAGTCGTTATCTCACAAATATTTATAGGGGTCAAGATTCCCTTCATAAATATTGCCATCATTTCACATGTTTTATTCTCATAATTCCTAGAACCCTGTACAATTTTACAGGAACCCTGTAAAATTGATTGAAAACTCTTCGGCGCGGTCTATAAACCTCGTCACTCTGGTAGGGGGGAGGGGTGAAAATTTCGTGAAACTTTATAATTGGAGATTGAACTATTTATTTTTAAAAAATTTCTACAGATTAAAAATTAAATTTTTTTGCTAAAACTTTAGCTATTATATTTTCATTTAAAAATTCCCAAAAATTTATTTTATTGTTTGAAGATTGAAATATTTTTTTTTAGAATTCGTGAAAAATAATTTGTTGATACATTAACAACTTAATTATTTTGTTAGAATTTTAACAGTTTTTTTGCATTAGTTTGTTAAAAATGAAGTAAAATGTTATCAATAAAGTAACCATACTTTGTGAAACCAAATGACCCCAAGTAATTTCAAAAGATATCTAAATTTTTCAAATTGATTATGAGCTGTCATTGCGAAAAAATATGTCATAAAATATAAGATTACTATTTACCTTTCGTTGTAGAAAAATGCAACTAAAAGCCTAAAAATTTGACATTTTAAAACGATGTTTTGTAAATATATTTGGTACTCGCATTATTTCTTGAACGAAAAAAATTTTTCATTAACCCAGAAATTTTCATGCCTATCCGCCCAAATTGGTTCGAATCAGAAAAAAATAAATGCGTGTTTATTTAAAAGTATTACAAGGTAAAGTAACTTTATCGATGAAATACGCCACCTCAAAATTTGCTATCCTTGACAATGAATTCACCATCGGTAATTGGCTCCTTCACCAGTATAATATTATTATTCGGAAGATCATCACCAAGATCAATACAGAGCTCACCTATGAATTTCTCATTGAAATTCACTTCAGGATTTGCACTGACCTCTTGAAGAACTTTTTTAATTTCAAATAACCTCTATCTAAACTTGACCGTTACAGTTGACCTATTATGACTTGGGTACGTACCTGAACGTAGAATTTTCCGCTCTATCGATTGTAGATGTAAAAAAGGGGTTTCCATTTTAAAAAACAATGTTGACCTTCAAAAAGCCATGAAGGTCAACTTCAAGGTCAAAATGAAGGTCACTATTAAATTCCTTGTTAAAATCTACTTCAGGAATGAACTTCACTTTTTTGAAAAATATTTTACCTGAGGAAATATGCAATTGTCCCGGAACTTTTTAGACACCCTATATTAAGAAAGAAGCCTTTAAACTGAGCAAAAAGTACTTTTGAAACAAAAGTGCCGGTGCTTTTGAATTTCGCACTATTAATACAATAGTTTATGTCGGCAGTCCAATAAAGAACCCTGCAGAATTTAAATTAAAATCCGACTCCGGTTAAATCAGCTGAAATTGCAATATAATATAGTTCAAAGCTTCCTTATCAAGGAATCCTAACGGGTACTAGTCCAAAAATTAAAAGTTTTCGAGATAGGTGGGGCTGAACGCAAAAAATATGACCACAAGCAAATCTAATCTGTCGCTTGAAAATTAAAGATAAGGTGTAGGTTTTTTAATGAACTCTGGTATTATTAGGAAAAATCATGGCGCTATCCTGGCAATGTCCTAATAAGATGTCTTGTCATTGTCGGTTGGACTGATTTATAGTATTGTCTTAAGCGACTAGACTAATAACATGTCTTGCCTTTGTTGTTTGGACTTATTTATAGTCTTATCTTAACTGCCTGGACTACTAGAATGTCTTGCCTTTGTTGGTTGGAATGTCCTATAATTTTGTCTTAATTATCTGGACCACAAATTATCTTTGATAGTTTAGAATGTGTTTTGCCTTCATTATTTAAAAAAATCTTAACATTGCCAGGGCAGTCCCATTACTTTGCCAGGATGACACCATGATTTCTCCTATTGTTACCAGGACAGGGGCCGGATTTTATTGTAAATTGTGCGGGGTCCTTTTGCGTTGAGTGAAATAATTTGAGTTTTTAAATAAAAAATTCAGTATTATAGATTAAAATATTGACAATTATATAAAGCTCAAACATATCAAGTTAAGGATAATGAATGCACATTTATTTCAAGAAAATTTTGTATTCAAAGCATTAAACATACTTTTGATTTAACAAATTATCTTTTTAACTTCTAAAGAAACTTATTTCCGCGAAACAAAGTTACTTTTACTGTAGTCACAATGACTGGCGCTTTCGGATACGATCAAAAGCATACACTATCAGATCTACAGCATCTGTGATAGAAACGAAGAAAAATAAATTTCAAGTCATCTGTATATTCTATTATCAGATCAAGACATGAACTTCTTTCAAAGCTGAAAGAATTTAATGTGTAGAACATTCGTTCTGTATAAAACATAAATGCAAATAATTAAAAAAAATTCGTAACTGTCTGTAAGGCATAGTCAAATTGATCCGAACGTATTAAGCCTCTCCAATCTATAAAATATTTTTAATTACACTCTACTTCAAAAATTCCAGAATAAAAAAATGTACTTTTTTCTTATTGTAGATCATTGGGAATAATTTTAAATCTTACTGTTTTTATTTATTTTTGATCCCTATTGATATTACAAATCATATGGGGCATTAGCCACGTACAGAAATGAGGAAGCTTTAAGGACACTGAGAATGCATTTACGGGTTACTGTTTTAATTGGTTTTTAATCTGAATTTGGATTACAATAACTGTTCTATTTTAGTTTTCCTCTTTTATTAAATTAATTATACACATACTGAAGAGAATCTTCACGTGCAACAACTTCAGTGAAACGACGTGGCAAGATTTGATTTGTTGTGCCTACTGGACACTCGTTCCTTTCATCTGCTGTCATATTCTCAACAGCGCCGCTTATCATGTTTATTTTTACTCTCGAACGACTACAATCTGACCTGTATATTCCACGAAGAAATCCGGTATACTCCAATAATGCAAAAACGTCACCATTGGATGCTGATAATACAATGTGTTCTCGGGTTGGCAAGTGCACATAGATATTACGTCCTACTTGCAATCGAATTGGTTTACTGCCAGGAATAAGGTATCTTCGAAATTCAAATCGCCGGATCGGATTTGTACGCGGTATAAGTTGAACATATCCTAGTTGTCCTAATGCGTATCCAAGTACTTGACCAGAAGGTGGTCTGCCAGGAGGGGACATAGATCTCACACTAGAAGAAGCCTTCCCTAACGACTGAGAATCAGGACCAGAAGGAATAGGTCGCCAACGACCCGGGCGAGGAGTGTCAGGACAATCGTGACTTGACTGAGAACTTAATTCTGCAAGATGGTTAATTACAATTAAATTCCAATGAGTTGAAAACAAATTAAAGAACTCTTAAGACTAGTTTCGGGCATGGCCTACTAGGGTCTTGATCTTAAATTTTGGAAATGTAAATGCAAACAGGCTGGGCTGCATTGATCATTTTGGTTGTACTTAAACGCATGAAGCAACCTGTGAAAAAAAACAAGCAGCGAGTTCGACCCTCATATTATCTTTCACGCATGACTAAGTGCCGCCTCTCTTTCAATCCCGCGCTCCCCGCATCGTCAAAATGCAGAGGCTATTATTTATAGGAATATCATAAATCCGAGGCTTCTAATTCCGGGTCCTAGTGTATATTAAAAATTCTAGATATGCATATTATATTATTATAATTACCAATAGAATTAAGTATGAACATTAGAGTAAAAATGGAGATATAAACCATCCTTATTTTTTCAAAGTAGAAAAGAAACTTATTCATGCTGTTATAAATGGTTTGTTCAACAGTGTAATTTACTAACTGATAATATTGTACGTGTATTAGGCATTCGTTATCTCGCAAATTATACGCGTCAATATTTTACTTTTAAGGATTTCACATTTATCACTATCATTCTTACCATTAATATTTTAATTATTCTCATCGTATTTCTAAACATTTGATATTCCTTACCATAATGCTTTTTAAATTAAAATTTGACTAATCAGATGAAAATTCTTCTTCTTTGTATTATTAATAAGTCTTTTAGAGCATCTTCATATTTGTGCAATAAGCGAAAAAAACGAGTTATATCACATTTCTTTGGTGAGGATGTGTATTTAAATTATTTAACATTTTCTAGATTGTAATCTCATTCTTGACAATGCTTTTTTAAAAACTTAAAAATTAGTAATTTAGGTCTTACTTTGTACTAGACTGTAGAGCCATTAATCATTTGATTGAAACCTTTTCAATTTTTGTTTGTTTTTATAAACAATAATAAATTGCCTAAGCAATTATTTTTCATGAGGTGCATTAACTATTAACTCGATCTACGTGAAAGGTGCGCGTCTTTGAACATTTCAAAAGAAACCAAAGAATTTTACCATGATTATAAAAAAATATTGATGATACACGAGGATGAAGCTCCTGAGGAGTAGAAGGCCGGTAAGTAGAATGTCCTCTGTCAGGAGAACTCCATTCCGCTTGTGAACTTAATTCCTCAAGTAATAGTGGATTAAATATTGTCCTTTAATTCATGTAAGATAGACTTCAAACGAACGCTCCGCCCTTGGACCCCTTTAGAATTTGGCTCCTGAACCTATGTTTATGTATTTTTTAGAATCGAAATTATATCATTGAGTTTAAAAAATATTTTATGTATACCCAGGAAGGAAGCGGGTGACGTAACTTTACTCTTATGATTATAATTGTGAGTCTGAAATTGGAGCGGATATTTATATAGGACAGGTATTATCCACGGGTGAAGTATTTCTAGGTTGGAGTGGAAGCTTCTAATGTGTTCCCAAAGGTTTACATTTTTCTGGTGGCTTCAACCTCATTCCTTTACACGCCCCCCCCCCTCCGTTCACTCTGAGTTGGGAGGGGGACCTCAAGTTTAAGGTGGAGTCCAAACCACTAAGATCAACAGCTTTAAGTACTTATAGAATCTTTTTCTCTAGAGGTACCGCTCCCAAGAGTCTCTGCAGATGAACAGCTCCCTTGTTAGGCTAGTGCTTACTGCATTGGCCGCTGAGGCTCTACCAGAGTGCGAGGCAGGAATCGAATCCTGAAGCCTACAGAGTAAGACCAAAGCTTACGCTTTAGCCCCACGATCATCGTCCAACTAAGTGCTTTTAGGTGTGTTCTGCTTTTTACGGCTGCTCGTATGCTGAGTTAATAAATCTTGCACACTCGCACCTTAATACGACGACCTACTGGCACATGCAGAGCTTAATGTAAAGCCTAGAAGAAAATCTCAAAGCAGAAATGCATTGTGTATTTGAAAATTTTCAAAAAATGGAAGTAATTTTTTTATAGATCCAAAAATTTCATTTGAAATTTTCACTAGATACTAAATTCTATTTCAAAATTATATTAGCCGAATTTTTCGATTAGTCCACAATTTAAAAAATTGGAGAATTTCAAAATTTCGCAAGTCCAAACACACATTACTGTAACTTTGCCCTTAACTCTTGTAAATTGTGATCGCTTTAGCTGCAGTTATTGGAAATTGATCTCTCTTAACTGAATAACCTAAATTTAATTGAAATATTTAACCGATGTCGTTACCTTCCAATGGGTGTCAGCTTAGCATCGATACCATTTGCAACATATATTCTTCACAGCAGCCGCGTGCTTTCTTTCCAACTTCTTCGAAATTGAAATCTAGCCATACTTTCAGCGATTCTAGAAGACTTTTCTTTTTCTTCTCTACACGTCAGCTAAAATAAGAGTCTTTAGCCCTTGAAAGAAATTCATCACCAGACCATCTATCCATTTTTTGTTTATTATAGGTGTCCCCTAAAGCATTTGCATAGTATAATCTCATAGCTGATTCTGGCACTTCCGATTCTTTCACGCATCTTCTATTAATCAACTTAATATCTTTTTCGCTCATAGTATTATTCGCTAAATTATTCAAAGCATTTATAAATTTAATGTCATTCCTTTGTCTTATTACTTCTGTTAATTCGTAAAATTCAAACCATTCCAATAAACATGCACCAGCCAGTATACTGGTTAACTTAATTGTTGCAGGTTCAAAAACAGGTTTGTCTTTCACAGGTGGTATCTGATGTAGATCACCAACATAATAGCACATGAATTAAACTATGAATTACACCAGGCAGCTTTACAAAGTAGTGATTTATTAATTGATAAACTGCTTGTATCACAGTACTTTTTCCTGCGCCGGCTGAACCACTCAGAAAAATGTGAAATAGTAGTTTGTCTTTTTCTATTCGATGAAATATTTCCATAACAATTTTACGCTGTTTGACACTTAAATTTCCCATTATTTGAAACAAATGTTCTTCAGATAGAGATGTTGGTTTTGCAGATCTTATTTTATCATTCTTTCTTCCCTGTGTACGTTCTTCTATATTAATCTCTCTAGCTTGTTCAAGAATATCTACCTCTTGATCATCGCATACTATCTCAGCCTCAAACTCATTAATCTCTTCTTCCGCTATGTTTTCATTTTTGGAAATCGCTTCTAAGAAATGTTCGTCTAGTACAGATTCATCAAAAGCACAAAACTCAGCTCTGCTTTTTAGAATAATATGGATGTTTTCATTGTAAACTGAGAACCAATCAACATTCTGAATATAAGTTTGCTCATTATCAAAAGGCATACACAACAGTAAATTTTCCCTGTGAAAATTATCAGGATCTTGAATACGATTGTACCTCCTATATCTAACAATGAATCACTTTTTTCGTAGTTTTGCTTCGTTTAAATTCTCCTCATCATCATTGTCATAATTATTATCACTATCATGATCACTATTTTCTATTTTAGTTCTCAATTTTTCTTTTTATATTGCTTTCGCATATATTTGCGATTGAAAGGATGCAACAAAATCGGTTAAACAGACATTTTTCATTGAAATATTACGTTTCTCATATTTTTCAAATATGTCAGCCTTTAGAACGTCGGTACAATCATCATCTTTTTCTGAGTTTAACATGGATATCCGCTCTTCTTAAATACTAGTATTCATAAGAATACTTCCCCTACTGCATTTAGATACTGGCAAAGATAGAATATTATAAGCAGCTTCTTGAGCACACGTAATATTACCATTTATGAAAGCTTTGGAAACTCTACGCAGTTTTTCTCTAATACCAGTGTTACCATCATTTAACTTTTTTACTGTTTCTAGTAGTAATTTTGATAAACCTGAATCAACGTAGCTTACGTAATTAATAATATACGATGCACAACTATATGCGTTGAGAACAAACTGAACATCCATATTAGCCTCAAAAAGATTTAGTTGATCAGGATTGTAGCAATTTGTACCGACTTCTAAAGAAGGTCTTTTTAAAAAAGCTTTTGGTATTTTCGGAGAATTTCGAATCGCAAGAAATTACTCGTCTTCTGTTAAATTTAATCTACTTAAAATTTTAATAAGTTCTACATACTCGGACTGTTTCATATTTAAATGGTATGTCTGCGTCTTCGAATGTCTAGCAGGGGATTGTCTGCATCGAATATACAAGTTATAAATCTATCAATAAAGGCTATGCAGGTTCTGTGTGATTCATTATTACCCTCGATATATTTAGTAGCATTTTGTCACAAAAGAAAACAATGTGCATGAGGGGATCCTCTGACTTGAAATTCTATGCGATAATAATCATCCGCAATACAATGTTCTTTGAATGGACAACCTTCTGACTCTGAATACAGCATTAGTTTTTTTAGCATGTGGTCAAAATAACCAACCCACGTAACGGGGTCATCTCGTATATAACGTGTTTTTGTCGCATAATCTAAGTTGAGCCCTCCCTCAAGACTGATTTTTTTCCCTTCAAGTAATTTTGCCAAAAACTGGATGAGTTCTGGCCATCTTTTGTCAGTTGCCGACACTGTAAAGAAAAAAATTGGTGTCCCCACTTCTCTTACCATAGCCAGCAGAATTTGTTTTCCCCCAAAATGTAGGCGACGAACGAATTTTGTTTCAAAACTCTAAAACAATCGTCATGTCTAAGTGCGTCTGTTATGAATTCTTTACTTACAGCTGAAGCTGCTGTTAGTTTTCTAGGTCGCCTGATCTATCATAAAAAAAGTCGATTGCATGCATGAATTTGTAATTCTTGCTTCTTTTTTTGACATATGCAAAAAGTTTTCGTCTTGTAAGATCTTCTATCTCTATTTTGAACTTTAAATTTTGCACGCACGGTATATGTGGCGTCTGATTTTACAGGATGCCCTGCATAAATTTCAAGGAAGCTTAATTCTTCCATATGAGGGACCCGAAGCTAAGCATCTGGTTTTACATCTTGGCCCGGAACTATTTATTTGCTTGTCAAGCTTTCTGATTTAGTATTTCTATCTATCAATAAAACCTCATTTACGAAGCATTTTCTTCATCTAAATATTCGTCATCTATATTGCTGTTGAAAACAGTACCTACTTCATTAATTTTAAACTATGTATCCATTTTTAGATTTTCACTGTCACTAAGATCTACGACAAATGGAAGCTCAATCGAGTATTGCTTTCTGTATCTTTCCTTACATACATCTTTTCTCTTAATATCATTAAAAAAAATAATAAGGCGATGATTATAATTTTTCTAAAGCATCACTAATAAAAGCTGGCCTAACAACTTCATTCAAGTATGTTTACTATGCTACCTACCAAAGATAATAGTGAATTTAAACGAAAATCTTTAAAGCTCTAATTTGCGAGGAAGAAATGCATGGCGGGATAAATCGAAATTCTAATTCCTTTAGCTTTTTAATACTATCTGGTACCCGAGAAAATCTTAAACCATTATTTGATGTCAAATTCAGTATTTGGCCTTCCCTCATATTCGCAGCACACGTTGTGCACATTTTCGTTGACTCCCCATAATTGAGTATTTTTTCTTTAAAGCACTCATTCGAAAGCTTAGACTTCTTTTTCACTGTTTCTGTATTAACTACAAAATACTTGAAAAATAGACCCTTAGAGCAGCAACCAATAAACTCTGGCATGCTACGATGAGCAGTAATAAATTTTTGTTTAGCAATACTTTATACTTTTATCACCACGCAAATTTTTTTAAAATACTTTTCTCTGTGCCTATGTAAGTCGATCAATCGCAACATTCGCTTCGCATATTTATCCTTTTCTTTCTCTAACTTACGAACTTCAGGATCATTTCATTGTTGCTTTTTATAATTTCTCTGTTCAATCAGCTCTTGCTTGCTGAATTCAGGATTTATTCTTTTCGTTTCTACATACTTTTTCTGCTTCTTCTTTTCTCCTTCTCTGAACTGCGTATTTTTTCTATTTACTTCTGCAGACTTTTTCTGCTTCTCCTTTTCCTTCTCTCTGAATTCCGGATTTTCTCTTTTTGCTTCTACATACTTTCTTTGTTTCTCTTTTCCTTGTGCTATGAATTCAGGATTTTCTCTTTGCACTTCTATAAAGTTTCACAACTTTTTCTTCTCTTGTTCTCTAAATTCAGGATTTTTTCTTTTCACTTCAACATACTTTTTCTGTTACTTCTTTTCTTGTTCCCTGAATTCCAAATTTTCTTTTTTCACTTGTACAGAATTTATTTGTTTTTCCTTTTTTTCTTCTCTGGATTCCGGATTTCTCTAGAATTTCTATAAAGTTTCTCAATTTTTTCTTCTCTTGTTCTCTAAATTCAGGAATTTTTTGTTTTCCATCACGATATTTGTTTTGTTTTCTGTTAGCTCTTTCAATATATCCAGGACCTTGCCATTCTGTTTGTTTTCCCGTCTCTTCTTCTCTAAACTAAAGAAATTCTTTGGTGACTTTCACCTTTTTTCTCTGGTATTTTTTTTTCATTTCTAAATTCAGGAATTTTTTGTTTTCCATCACGATATTTGTTTTGTTTTCTGTTAGCTCTTTCAATATATCCAGGACCTTGCCATTCTGTTTGTTTTCCCGTCTGTTCTTCTCTAAACTAAAGAAATTCTTTGGTGACTTTCGTCTTTTTTCTCTGGTTTTCCTCGTTTTCCTCTTTAAATTCCGGATTTCTTTACTTTTCAACTTTTTGCTTGGTTCTTCTTTTACTTCTCGTTCAAACTGATCAACTTTTCTTATTTCTATTACAATAATTTTTTTGTATGTATTTTTTGTTCATAAGATTTTTTTTTTAAACGGGGCACAATTTACAAATTAACTTTTATAGTGAAAATTCCGAATAGTATTAAATCTACGAAACGTTTTCACTAATATTCAATTAAAAGAAAACAATTAAAAAGAAATATCTATATTACTAAATTATTATTTGAATAAAACACTTCGCTGTAATATTAAAGTCATTCTTACCGCAATCGCGTTGATCAGATACAGATATTTGGATTGTTGCCCTATATCATGTCCTTTTATTAGAAGTATCTTAAATTCTGCTTAACTATATCTTGTTTATTTTGTTTTTTTATTTTTGTTATAAAATATGCAAAAAGTAATAGGTAAATAAAATAAAACTAACTTTCAGAAAATCTTCGTTACACATTATATATTTATGATATTGAAAAATAAATATATATAATAGATCAAGTTCTTTAATTGCGTGAACTCTCAAATGTAGACTGTTGACCAAATTCGATAACATTTCATCTTCAAATTGTCTAATTAATTAAAAATAATTTTTTTTCAAAAGATTAAAAAATGTAATTGGTATCATTCCTACATATATTTCCTGATAGTGTTTAATATACCTTAGTGGAACGTCTGCTTTTCAAATTCTTAATTGAGTGCCTTATTTTTTAATATTTAGTCACACAATTTTACTTTCTTAAATTAAAAATGTTGAAAATATAACATCTCCCTCTTCCAATTCATTACAAAATTGAAAAAAGTTCCAACCTTTCATCTAAGTGTTAAAAATAACAAAGCCCCCGTGCACTCCAAAAAAGTTTTAAAATAAAAAAATTGCTCTCTTTCATTTCAGAAAAAAAAACAATTATTAACGACAATTTCCTTTCATTCAACTCAATATAAATTTTTAAAAAATGTCCTTTCCAATTTAGAAAAAATTAAAAATCGAAATTTGATCCTTTTCAACTGAATCAAAATGTGGTGAAAATAAGAAATTACTAAGAAAAAATGACCGCTTCTAATTCAGGAAAAACAGATAACCAATTTTAAAAACCAATATTAAACAATTCCTTCTTACACGTCACAAAAAACTGAAAACCAAAATTTCCTTACATACAACTCGATAAAAATGTAAAAAATATAAGACGTCCTCGGAGGATTTAACAAATATTATAAACGAATTTGTTTGCTTTCAAATCAATAGAAATGTTAAAAATATCAAATTCTCATTCTATTAAAAATTGAAAAATTTCTCAAAACTACATTTTAAAATTATTCAAACTGAAAATGAATTACTAAAAATGAAGACCTAAAATAGTAAGCTTTAAGGAAAAAAATTTTAGAATTATAAATGACAAACTTAACGATTTAATAATTTTATTGAAAAACTTTACAATCAAAATTAACATTGAATGAAAATTGATGTCGAGCTTATATTAAATTACATCATATCATGTAATATTGAAAGTGATGAAGTATATTTTTTTCCAAACTTCTTTAAATTTCAGTTAAAAAATAAACTTACTGTTTTCTCCCGGTCTATTGACCACCCTGATTTCAAATAAATATAAAAAATGTATTAAACCAAAATTAAAGCAATTCAATAACAGATGAAAAACAGAAGTTTCTATAATTCACGACATTTAAGTGTATGAAAGAACATCTGTGATGTAAAAATATCTCTTAAAAAAATTCCATTCGAAGCTCCTGCAGTATTCACAAATTTGTTTTGCAACGGTAAAAAGTTTTAAAAAATATAAAAACTATAACGCCTGTTGACTGCAACATTTCAAACGCCTAATCGGAGAATCCAAACAAATTGTTTAAATTCAAGAATTATGACTGGGAACGGTAATTATATTTTTTGTCTGTTTTATTTTACAAAACACGGTTTTCAGTTTTTCTTTGTTACATTACTACATCATTTCTTTGTTAGTCTATCACGTGATTATATAATGCAATAAAGTTCTAGAAGTTTCTACATTATAATTTGACACTTCTGGGTATAAAGTTTTGCAACGTAAAATGTAATGCTTCAGTAGACTCATAATGAATTGTGCGATATAATTGGCAAAAGCCATACTTTGTTATTATCTATAAGGAAGCTATAAATCATCCTAATTTTTCTCATGTAGCCTCGCAAATATTAACGCCACAACCATGAATCTTAACGGACACGTGCAATCTTTGACGTTTTAAAGCAATAAATCAAATTTATAGCTAAAACAGGATGTCGCTTATATCCCTCCATATACAAATTCATGTTTACACTTTTATCTTTTGTGTATTAATTAAAACACGCGGAGGCTATGGACACGTGCAGGCCAAAACCTTAAATCTTGTTTTCGCAAATTGACTTTTCACGCAATTGCGCAATATTTTTATGTAATATCATCGGATCTTTCGAGAATGATCTAGAAGCAATATTATTTTTGATATAATATATGATTATTATTTGTTATTGTTCTATGACGTTTCAATAATATCTTTGTGATTGGTTGAAAATATAATTATTTTGTGAACACTTTAATTGTTTTCTTGAAAATTCATTTTTGGGAATAGAAAATTCGCCCTTTTGGTTCAGGAATTTATCTTTGCTGGTTGAAAATTCAACTTTTAAATTAAGAATTATATGGAAAGTTATCAATGCAAAAACCTTAATTTGTAAAATCCAAGTTTGCTAAGTCATTTTTTAAAATGGGACAAGCAGTAGCATATCTACTGCTTGCTGCCCTCCGCCCTCCTGCACACCCCGGTAAAGCAGTACTTACTGCCCGCAGGAGTTTCGCAAGACCTACTGCAAACTCCGGACGGCACTTTCCTGTTGGCCGAAATTGCAGTAGCCCACTACCGCAATCTGCCGAATTTCGCCTGCAAATTCCGGCAGGCCTTTCTACTGCTTTCTCTGGCCACAACAATACAGTGTGTCCCATATTTATAGGGCCACCCCATTTCTTAAGGATAATTCTTTTTCTATTGGAACAAACTGCACCACATTTTTTGAGTGAATAAATGAGTCGACTTAACGATTTTTCCTAAAATATAGAGCTCGCAATTCCATTCGTTTATTTATTTGGGAATTTTTTCGAAAAAATCGGTGTCCCAAATTATTAGGGTCACTAAAAAAAAATTCAATTTTTCCGAAAGAATTCAATTTATTCGACAAAATACGTACATATAAAAAGATTTTATTCACAAAATTAGTAATTAATAGTATTTCCGTCATTTTTGAATACCATTTTCATTCGCTTTACCATCGATTTA
>NC_046658.1:164629376-164666303 GCF_010883055.1 Belonocnema kinseyi | reverse complement strand
TGCTCGCATGTATGGCTGCGTTGTCCTGCTGGAAAGTCAATTTTGCAGAGCGGAAACGTCCAAGGTAGGGCTTAAGATGTTCTTCTAGCACTGCCTGGTAATATCCGCTTTTCATTTTATGAGAAATAAAAGCTCAGGCCACTTTTCCGAAACCGCTGTATGTCCCCCATACCATGACGGAACCGCCTCCAAAGTTTCGGGTTGAAAAATAACGAGGCTCATGCCTCAGATCACGCCAATAATAACGCATTCCGTCAGGACCATCTAAATTAAATTTTTTTTCGTCAGACCAGGTAATCTGAAAAGCAAGTAAAAGACCCAAGCTTTAATTACATAGGCTTGAAGGAACTAATTATTTTTTATGAGAAAAAATGCACTGTCTAAGGATGTACCTTTAACCATTCGTGCGTCCAATGCAGCTTCTCTTCTGCAAAATTGTAGCGTGTCTGCATATGATGAGGTTTCAGTTTAGGCGCTTTTTGCATTTTTTCACATACTAAATGAGGGGAATCCTTCAATATTCGATGCACTGTACTTTTGGACACTTGAGGAGCCACATCATTTTTTATTCTTCTGCACCCCTTAGTTGTTTGCGAGGCGGCGGCGACTATTTTTCGTTTGTCACGATCTCAGAGCTTTGGCCGTGGTCCACGTTTCTTCTTCACGATTTGATTACTTCTATTCTTTATATACAGGTAAATAACATTTCTCGATATTTGTTTTGTTGCCTCGAATATTATTAACGCACAAGCACAATTTAACTGGCCAAAAATGCATTCGGAAGCCTATTTATACCAGGAGTATACATATGTGCATGCCAGGTAAAGCGAGAAAAACCCGGGAACTCACGCTACTTACGGGGATCCCCGCAATAAAAATAGGACAAATATTTATTTCGAACATATTGTGCGAATATACAGTTTTAAAATAGGAAAAATACGTCGATAATCCCCAAAAAGAATGTATGTGGGAAAGTGTCTATGTGAAAAATCCTTGGGAAAAATTTAAATTAAAAGAAAAACACAACTGTAAATTACTTTGGGAATTCACGCACAATATTTAGTTTTTATACATACATATGTATATGTTTATGGCATGTAAGAAGTAAAATTTTAATATTATATATTTTAAATTGCATTATTTTACGAATTATTTATTATTCTTCAAAAAAATTGAGGCTTTTTTAGTGGCCCTATTAATTTGGGACACCTATTTTTTTGAAAAAATGTCCAAATAAATGAACGAATGGAATTGCGAGCTCTATATTTGAGGAAAAATCGTTAATTCGACTCATTTATCCACTCAAAATATTTAGTGCATTTTGTTTCAATAGAAAAAAAATTATCCTTAAAAAATGGGGTGGCCCTATAAATATGGGACACACTGTAGAAACACATGTGCGCTCAAGGGTCCAAGCCTTCAAACCTCCTTTACCAAGATTTATCTGTAGTATATCCATATATATTGCATTCATCTTCTCGATACCCATGGATTTTCGAGTTCTGGATTTCTAAAGTTTTTCAATTTCCTTCTAATTCTCTTTGGATTAAGTCGCTTAGGCATATAGCAATATCAGGATTGGGAATCTTAGGTTTCATTTAAATGAATTTCATAACATTTTTGTAATATTTGACATTATTTAACTTCTCTTTATATATTTTGAGCTTCTGTTTTACCCTATAATAGATAAATATCTAAATACACAATAATTGAATTTTAAATGTAAAATTTATAAACATTGTATTGAGGAAAATATTTTTTTTAAATATTTTATATGGAAACTATTTATTTAGTTTCTCCTTTTGTAATTACATGAAATTTGATTTTATGCAACAAATGCTATTTATTTATGTAAATTTAGCTATGTGATTTTTCTTTTGTGTAGGCTGTAGAGTAAATAATGTTTGTTGGACTAATACCTTTCTTTAAAAATGTTTACGCAACGGTATATGGTTTGTACATTGGCTAATTAACCCAAAGTTTCTTCTGAAGATCATGTTTTTAGTTATAAATTTTAGTACTGGTTGAAAATTTAAGAACTTCCTCAAAAGGTCATCGTTTTCGGTTGCAAATGCAATTATTACATACATACATACATACATACATACATACATTATTACATACATTGATTAAAATGAATTTTGTTTTGAGTGAAGGCAGTCATAAAAATGTAGAAAAAAATTTATTTCTTTTATTTCTGAAAAATCTTTATTTGTAGAAAATTTGTAATTTTCACGTTATTGAATGTATGTTATTTTATTATCTAAATAAAATAAATAATTTATATTTCATTCAAAAATCACCTCGAAAATTAAAAGTTGTAATAAGATTTTCCTGCCCGTTGAAAAATCTCATTACTGTTGTTTTAATTTAAAATTGGCCTACCTCATCTCAGTCATAGGGGGGGGGGGGTACCCCTTTGCCTAAGCTAAGCTGAAAAAAGAGAGAAAGACAAAAAGAATAAACTCAATCTTTTTAATTATAGGCCCAAGTGGCCATCTTGGCGAAAGGCTCGAGGAAGTACACAAAAAGAAAGAATAAAAATTGACAGTTAAACTTATTCCTAATAATTTTGTCCTCTGATCCTGAAAACTAAAGGTATTAATGGGGTGGGGGGGTTATTCCTAACCGAGAAAGAAAACCGAATACTCCGCGGCACTTAGAAGGCTAGCCCAGCGTTTTGGCGGTACATTTTTTTTCTAATGAGTTCCTAATAGGCCGCCAAAACCCTCCGCCAGAATACAAAATTAGATTACCCCTTCGCAAATTAATACCCTACGGATCATTCCGGATCTATTTTCCATTTTCTTTTCCTTTATAATCGTCGAACAATCAGATACAAATTTATTTTTCCTTAGCCACGAGGCTTCTTTTCGGGAGTCCGGAACAAGAGTGTCGTAGCGCGCTTAATCTAATGGCAGGCTCGCTTGGTAGTCCCTCGCTGTTGCGCCAATCGAAACGCAGCACCGCTTATCTAGACGGTAGCGCCCTCTGCCAATTCCGGGGATCCCGGTATGTTGATTTCCGAAAGGTGGATATTTCGTGTGTGTTTCCCTTCGTGATTTGAGTGGTTCCAGAATCCAACATGGCGATTCGCATTGCGAAATTCATGGGCCAGAAAGAGACAACCGATTTTCTCTAGAAACCCGTCTCTTTCTACTTCCCGGTACTCTTCTTTTCCCATTGGTTTGGTCCGTCGATGGGATGGAAACGGATAAGAATACAATATTTGTGGATGTATTCAAAACGATAGAAATTAAAACGATATATTGTTGATAGTGATCAGTCTGGGATAGATAAAGCTAGACATTTGTGAACAAGAAAGTTAGAAAAAGATAGAACAATGGGACCGCAAGGGATAGTCAGTGATAGAGAAAGATAGACGGTTGTGAATACCATGGATAGAAAACGATGACAGTTGTGACTGTAAATGATAGAGTCAGGAATACAAAGAGATAGATCTAAGTACACGCGATAGATAGAGCTTGGAAAGAAAAAGATAGAATTTGTGGGATGCAAAGTGTGCATCAGGGAAGAATTGAATATGTCTATCTTTTTCTATCCATACTTTTCTATCTTTTTGAATCTTTTTGCTTCCAGCAGGGTTATTCTAATTTGTGCTTGGAATAAGTTAAACCTATCCAAGTTGTCGATGCACATATCCGAGTACTCAACCAGAGGGAGGCCTGGTATGAAGAGATCTGGACCTGGCACGAACAGGTGGCCCCTCCGGAGGCTCAGAAATGTCCTTCAGAATCCAAATTCAGAATCCAAATTTCTCCAATTTAAAAGGTGATTTTACTGATTTTTTTTTTAGTTTTTGTTGCATGATACGGAAGGGATACTATGTGTCTACCATGATGATCGTATGTGGAGGATCCTTTCCGTTATCTCGATCCGCTAGTGTGTCGTTTGAAAATTTCCTAAAAATCCGCCGCATAGAACAAAAAATCAAAGTAGAATCTCTTCGGTATAAAATTTCCTTTAAATTTAGTCTGCCATTTTTTTCTCATATTTGGTTTTGGTCAAGTTATTTATTAATAACCACAGTCATAAGGGCTTATGACTTTTCTATAAAGCACGTACGGGACGTGTTATGATACCCTTTTGCTTTTTATCGTATCCTTCTGTTTCTGATTATGGTAGCAGAAGATTTACTTTTTAAAAATAATTTTTGGCTTCTCTAAAGTCCTGGGTAAGGTCGCAGTTAACCCGAATTTCATTTCTCTCCAAATTTATTTTCCCGTTGGAATTGAATATTTCTCAACAGAAGCAGTTGCGTGATACAGAAGACTTACTAGTGAACACAATTAAGGTAATGTTAGAGCATTCAAGCTGGAATTATCTATTTTTTGGCGGGAACAGTTAGATATTTTAGGCGAATCAAGATCTCTTTCAATTTAATGGTATGTTAGCAAATTTTCGATAGAATAGGATATTTTTCAACAGACAGTTAAGTCTTTCAGAAAAATGATAGATTAGAACCTACAACTGTTCGAATTTTAAAGTTTTTAAAAAGATCCTGCCTTTGATCTTTTAAGATATCTCATTCCGACCAGAAGTTGCTAACATAACTGACAATTTTTCCCACTGTTATATTTCAGGAAAGAACTGCTTCTAAAAAAAATATCCAATTTCGGCAGAAATTCCATAATATCACCTAAACTTTTTCAAATTTATAAATTTCATAAGGAAATAGTATATATACTATAAGTAAGATTGAATTGTAGGAATTTCTAAATTTTCTTAAATTGTGTGCATTTATAACATGTCTGTAAGACCCAACTGGTTATGTTGCATAACATTCACTCTCGGAAAGATTTCGCTAACATAACCTGAACGTTCTTTGTGAATATTTATTAAAAAAATATATATTCACCTCGAGAGAAAACAATACAGAAACTAAAACGCCTTAAATTTTACATTTTTATTAAAATCTGAATTTATTTAATTCAAGTAACATATTTTCGGCGACATATTTTGGATATTTATATATCTAGTTTCACCACTACTGACTTTCCTGACTTTATACGACGCGGACTTTCATCTCACGAACTCGTACTTCTATGTTTAAATTTTTGTTGAAAATAAATTGTGGGAGAAATAAAATGTGGGTTAACTGAGACCTTACTGAAGTCCTGTCATCTAAGAATCTTTTTCTAGGCCGAATTTAAAAGCAGCGACACTAAAAACCCTTTTATAACAAATTTTCGATAAATATTGAAAAATTTTAAATTTTTATCACCATATTATTCCTTCATTTTGAAATTGTAACTTTTGACATCAAATTTGAAATGAGCGAACCCGAAAACCACCTTCTGCCAAGCTTCAGACAAATTCAAATATTTCGTTAAAGATTAATTTTGGCTAAAAGATTAACTACGTTCTCAAAACATTTTAGTGAGATCTTCATATAAAATTAAATGTACCTAACAAGGTTTACACTTATCTCACAAATGATATCATCATCTATGTTTTCGAGGGAGCAGTTTAAAAATTTTTTATTATTAAAATGATTATTATTGTGATTATTTTTCTGTGATTTTAAAACAGCTTACCTTGTTTTAAAAATATTTGCATTCATACAATAAAACTGTGCTGATGACAAGTATAAAATTATAATCAATTCACTATTTAGTAATAAAATTATTTGTGTTTCTCAAGATAAAATAATATTAAAATGACACGTGTCTAAATAAGTTCTTAAAAGAAATCTTTCCAAACTATTAGAATTCCATTATATCTACTGAAATTATTTCGTTCTTTCTAGAAATCATAACAAATATTTAGAAATAACTTCAAATCGCTGAAAATATTTGAGACCTTATGTAATTTATCAAACCTGATAAATGACAAATTTTTGTGAAAAAATTATTTTTGTTTTGTTCAGCTAAAAAAAATTATGCTATCATTCACAAATGTAATTGTCACTAAATTAATAAGAAATTTATTTGCAAATAATTTTAATAATTTTAATCCCAATTTTGTAAAATTAAACACCTTTCTAAAATAAATAATTTTTTTTTAGTTGAGAATTTTTTTTAAAAGTATAAATTTTGTCTATCTCCATTTGAAAATCCCCAGATTTCATTTTTCTAAGAATAGAAATTTGAATAAGAAAATAATTGGGGTCACTGTATGGGCATTTACGAAATAGAAAAAGAAAGAAGCGTGAAGAATGCATTTAAATGTTTTAATTCAATTTTGTTCCAAGTTCGGATCAAAAAGGATATTACATTTTGTTCTGCTCTAAATTAGTAATAAAAATTCTGCAGAGAATCTTGATATGTAACAATTTCAAAAAAATTATATGGAAAGATTGGTTTATTTATGCCAACTGGACATTCCGTAACTTCATCTAGGGCCATCTTTTCAACGGTGACGGTCATCATATTTATTTTCATTCGCGAACGATTTACAGCTGTGCTATATATTCCACGAAGAATCCCACTATACTCCAATATTGCAAAAATGTCACCATTAGGTGCTGAAAATACAATATATTCTCGGTCTGGTACGGGAGCATACATCCTATGGTTTAATCGCATTCGAATGGGCTTATCAAAAGGAAAAATATATTTCCGAAATTCAAATCTCCGGTTATGATTTGTGCGTGGAATAAGACGAATATATCCAAGTTGGCCAAGTCCGTAACCTAGTAATTGAACTGAGGGAGACCAGCCAGGAGGAGATGTGGACCTGACATAAAGAGGTGGCTGTGCAGATGACTGAGGTGCACGGCGAGAAGAAGAAAATTGCCATCGACCCGGGCGAGGTGCACCACGAAAATCACGACTTGACTGCGAACTTAATACTGCAACAAGAAATTTTTTTTTTCTTTCTTGGTAAAAGAGATGCAACAACAATTCCAGTACTTTCAGGTTCAATAATTAGCACAAACTCCTAAGGAATATAATAAAATTTTGGATGCAAGCGAATTACATTTATATTCAATTCCTTCTTATTTCATACAAACATAATTCGCATATTAAGAAATTAGCGACCGATATAAGAATCGCATTAAATTGATCAATTGTTATTTGATCTGAAATTAAACTATATTTAAAATTAAAATATATTGGATCATTGTATTTGCCAAAAGAAGAAAGGATTACAGCCCAAGTCAAACCGACAGCATAAATAGTCTCCATTTTGTCAAAGGAGAGAAAAACTAAATGATGCTTTAATGAATCATTTGGTTGAGAGTGAAGTCTTCACCTTACAATTTATTGTCGTCGAGATTCTTTTTTAGCTACCTTTTCGTTTTTATGAATTATGTACATAAAATACATTGACGTAATCAGCTGAAACTGATCTAACGAGTTGAATACACTCCAATGTTTTCTAGAAACAGCTTTTTAAATTTATTCTTATCATTATAATTATTATTATGATTATTTTTATGCGATTTCAAAACTGCCGAGGTGGCTAAAAAAATTTGCGTACCCATAAATAAAAAAATGTGTTTTGTGTGTCTTTTTTGGCTGAAAAATAAACTACTAAATTAGTAATAAGATAATTCTTAAATAATATTAAAAATTTTAACCCAAACTTATAAGAATAAGATTCAGGATATCTTTAGATGTACAAAACGGAATAACAATATTAATAAATAAACCTTCTCATGTTCGACTGCTTTACATTCCAAATATAATAATGTTTTTTAATTCGAAATTTTTATTTGAAGAGATAGAGTTTTTCTATGTCTAGGTTAAAACCTCAGCAATGTGACTATTCGCAGAATGAAAATGAGAAGAGATATATTTCAATATTGATAAAACGTCACCACTGGATGTTGATAATATAATATATTCTCAGGTCAGATTGAGGCCATACATCTTATAATCTATTCTCAATCGAATAGTTTTATCGACGGGGTCAACGTATATTCTTAGTTCGAATCGCCTGTTCTGATTTGTGGGGGGAATAAGCTGAATATATCCAAGTTGACCAACTCTATATCAAAGTGCTCGAGCACATGCGAGCCTGCCAGAGGAAAACCTCCTTCCTTCCTCTTACGTAAAATTTAGAATTTTTAACTTATTGACAAAATATCAGAAGTTTAATGCAAATTCAATAAATATACATGGATTTCAAAGATTGAACAGGAGGAGTACATTTAAATGAAAAGAACGATACACTTAACTGCGCCGCTTCTCATATTTATTTTTATTCTCAATCTATTTCCACGTATGGTCTAGTCGGATTCGAATTGGCTTATTGGCAGGAAACAACTATCTTTGAAATTCAGAGCGCCAGTTCTAATTTCTCTCGGGAATAAGCTGAATATATCCCAATTGTCCAAGTGCCTATACTAGTACTTCAACAAATGCAGGCCTGCCAGGAGAAGATCTGGACCCATCAAGAAAAGGAGGCTCCTCAGCAGACTGAGGTGTACGGCGAAAAGAAAATCGCGATTGATAGCGTAATCAAAAAATAATAAATAAAAAATATGTAGCTCGTTTTGGGTTAACAACTTTTTAAAACGATTTTTTTCGTTGCTGATGTCGTTTGTCAAAAATTTTAATTATTTCATTTTTGATTTTCTTTTCTCAATAATTAAACATAAACTACTACTTACAAATCTGATCTTCAGTTTTTGGCCCTTGAACAGTGCATCAAAGGCTATTGTAATAGGCTCAGAGTAGCAAAGCGTACACCCTTGATAAAAATGAGAGGGGTCAAATTTTGCACAAATATAGTACCTTTTCTAAAGATAATGTAGAAATTATCAATTGTAATAGAACGTGCGTTAAATCGATGAACTGTTATATAACGTAAGCTAAACATATACTTAAAAATACAATATATTATTATACTTACCAGAGAATTAAGGATGACCGCCAAAGTAAACACGAGAGTATAAACCATCTTCATTTTTTCAACGTAAAGAAAAAACTAATCAATACTTTAACAAATAATTCAGTGAACAGTGTAGTCGTTATCTCACAAATTATTCGCTCGATATTCTCTTTCTAAGATATTTCTATTTCATGACTTTTTTCTATAAAATATATATAGGTAATTATTGAAAACTGATCTTACAAGTTACATAATCTTCGATATTATAAAATTCGAATCTATTTACCGTTCAGTGATACAATTATTTGAGTTTCTCAAGGTGACTAAAAATGACTAAAAATGCATGTTCCTGAACAACTAAGTGCTTATAAGAAATTATTTTCAAATTATTAAAATTCCAATATAGTCAGCTGAATCTGTTTTATTTCTCCCAAAAATCAAACAAAATTTATTTTTATCTCTTAAAAAATTAGAATGTTACATTACACACTGTATGAATTGAATATTCTACTATTTAGTTGAAGATTTAACTGTTTCGTTAAGCACTCATATCTTTTTGTTATTCAGCTATTTTTCATGAAAAATCAAAAAACTTTCTTGCCTGAAAGACGCACATAACCCTCCCAAAATTATATCTATTATTATCAGAAAACGGAATTGTCACTACCATAATAATGAGCTAAACCATAACTGATATTAATGATTGTAATCCAAAGTTAAAATAATTACATACCTCTCTATAAAATTGGTTGGTTCAAAGAGTCGCTTTGTTTAAATTCTTCTTTTTCTGCTTCAATTATGTCCTAAGATTTTAGAAGAAAAAAATGTTAAACTTGTATATATTTAGATCTGTGAAACGGAATAAAAAATTAAATAAATATAGCTTATCAAATTCGATCGCTTTAGATTTAAAACTAAGGGCCAATTTCACCAACTCTTATTAAATCGTTAATCATTGATTAACCTTATTTAATCAATGCTTTGTGTTCCACTATTCTTTTAATCATGATTATGGGAATATAATCACGGGTTAACTTAACCGCCCAATCATAGCTGGTTATAGAGTTTAAACAGTAATTAAAGTAATGTAACCCCGAAATTGGAAGTGCAGTGAGTGTAGTATACAGGAAAGAATTATGGCTCTGTTTTACAATGACATTCTATCCTCATCTGATGATGATGAAATGCTTCACCACGTTCAGAGAAGGCCACGAATATTCAGACACAACTGCCACTGCTCTTCTATTACGCTTGCCACTGAAACGATTCGTAACCTCAAACTTTGGGAATCTTATCATACGCTAATAGGCGCCTAGTGTTTATGAAGAATTTAGTTCGAACCAATCAGAGTTGCCGTTACAACAGAAAGACCTAGAAACTACACCTTATTACGTAAAAAGTATATGATCATTAATTAAAAAATAACCATGCTTAGTTAATCATGGATTTAATCATAATTGGTGAAATTAGCTATAAATAGTATTATTCAATTGGCAATATATTTTAAGACGAAACATTTTGTAATCTTCCTAGCTTACAACCTGAAAACATGACATTTTGAAGCATGGGAATTTGAAGAAAAAAATTTTGGATCCCCCTTTGGGGCATTAGCGTCATATAGCAAAAAAGCAATCGTCAAAACAAATAAAAATTGACGTTATAAGGGTTTAATTTCATTTTAATTTGAATGTAGATCACAACGGATATTTTTTTCTTCACATTTTATATAAAATTAATGGTAAACAGTCAGCAGAGAATCCTGATTTGTAACAATTTCATAAAAATTGTGTGGAAAGATTGGGTTATTTTTCCCTACAGGACATTCTCTAACTTCAGCTGAAGTCATATCGGTAATTGCACCGCTTATCATATTTATTTTTACTCTCGAATGCTTTCTGTGTGTCGAATATATTCCACGAAGAATACCACTATACTCCAATATTGCAAATACCTCACCATTGGATGCTGATAATACAATATATTCTCGGTTTGGCATGAAACCATAAAACTTCTTTTCTGCTACCATTCGAATTGATAGATTGGCAGGAAAAAAATATCTCCGAAATTCAAATCGCCGGTTCTGAATTCTGCGTGAAATAAGTCGAATATATCCAAGTTGTCCAAGTGCGTATCCAAGAACTAGATCAAAAGGCGGCCTGCCAGGAGGAGATCTGCAACTGGCACGAAGAGATAGATGCTCAGGCAACTGAGACTCACGATGAGAAGAAGAAGATTGCCAGTGACCTGGGCGAGAAGTGTCCGGCCAATGAAGACTTGACTGTGAACTTAACTCTGCAAGAAAAAAATCGCTAAACCAAATATATTAGGCACAGATATGCGAAATGACAGGAGATGATTTGGAAAATCTAGTCATAATAAAGATCGTATTGATAGAAAAAGGAGAGAGATATTAATTCATTGATAGATTTTTAGAAAAAATATTTTAAAATTTAGAAAAAATTCGTAGATTCCGAGGGATTGAATATGATATTTTTCAAGTGATCTTAAGGAACTTCAAGATTCCCAGAGGTTTGACTAGAAATTAAATTATTGTATCAAAAGTTCAAATAGAGTAAAACTCTTCTATATCGCCGATTTTGGCGCTGATGATGGTGGAAACTAACTCATTATAGCCCGTTCTGCTTTTGTTTGTTCACGCTTGAATGTTCGTCTGAGTGACAACCGCAGGCCTTGCGGCACCCGCGCAGCTCCTGTTAGAGCTATAACAGGAACTCCTTTTTCTATCCAATCTGCGGCGCGTCATCAATTCTAGGAAATTTTGTAGAAGGGAGGACTATTGAAGGGTTTCAATGTGTTTTCTAAATCAGTTGATCTTGTATGAAAAATGTAATATACCGAAAATGTAATAACCGAGTATAAAACACAAGTAGGATTTAAGAAAATTAACAAATAAAAGAAAAGTTAACTAAATCGATCAGTTTTTATTTGAGTTAAGCCTAAAATATACTAAAAGTTATAGGTACATTATGTTATTATATAGTCACCAATAAATTCCAGGATGAACGACAAAGTGAAAACAAAAGTATAAACCAGCCTCATTTTTTCAAAGCAGAGAAAAAACTGATTCCTTCTTGAATGGATAATTTGTTTAACAGTATAGTCTTTATCTTAAAAATAATTTGCGTGGATGTTTTGCTTCTCATATATTAATATATCACAATTTCATTTTTCTACGTTTTCGAAAAAGCCAATTAAAATTTTTTCTTATTAATATTATCATTAGGCTGATTATTTTTGTATGAAAAATATAATATGAGAGTCAATTTACTATTCAGCGATAAAATTATTTGAATTGCTTGAGGTAAAATAAGATTATTAATATACGTGTCTGAAAAACTCAATCCTCCTTTTTTATTTCTGTTTATAATTTTTTATAGAATAAATCGTCCGATACATATTTCTCATGAAATTAGATGTAATCATATCAAATCCTTTGCTTTATTCATTAAACATTGAACTATTTTGTTGGAAATTAGTTTGATTTTTTAAACGGCAGCTTATTTCTTATCTGGAAATTCAAATGTTCTCTTTTTTTAATGAAAATTCATTGACTATCTTTTTTATTCACCTGTTTTTGTTAAAAATTTAACCAGTTAATTAAAGGTCTGAATACTCTAATTACAATTCATTTTAATATTTAAAAATTAATTTTTTTAAGTTGAAAGTTAAGCTAATAAGTTTTGCATTTAAAATTTATCTATTTTGTTGAATATGTAACTATGTGGTTAAAAGTTTAATCACGTATTCCCAATTATTATTTTAATAGCTGAAGATGGATCTATTATGTCGAAAAGAAGCTTTTTGTAAAAAAAAATTTTTTTTGCAACTTTAAATTATACAAGTTTATGCTTGAAATATAATTGTCCCCAAAATAATAATCAATAATTATTAATAAATTTAATACAAATTTAGAAAAACAACATACCTTTGTATATAGAATTGTTTACGAAAAATCATCTTTTCGGTCGAATCCTCATTTTCTTCTTTTAAGTAGTCTTAAGATTTAGAAGGAAAAATATGAATCTTGCAGCATATCTTTTTTAGATGTACGAAACGAAATAACAATATAAATGAAGATAGTTATTCAAATTATATCGTTTTACATTGCTAATTAAAATTTTTTTATTTGTAAATTTGTTTTAAAAAGATTAGTTATACAGTGCCTAGTTTTATACCTTAAAATGTACTATTTGTAAGCATGAGAATCAGTGGAAGAAAATAATCTGTATCACTCTATGGGTATTGGCGAAAAATATTTTATTTTACATTCTTTATTGAATTATTGGTACACAGTCTGCAAAGAATCTTGATTTGTAACAACTTCAGAAAAATTATATGGAAAGATTGGGTGGTTTTTGCCTACTGTACATTCCATGATTTCACCTTGGGTCGTACATTTAACTGCGCCGCGTTGCATATTTATTCTTATTCCCAACTTATTTTCGCGTGTGCTGTATAATCCACGAAGAATTCCACTATACTCCAATATTGCAAAAACGTCACCATTGGGTGCTGATAATACAATATATTCTCGTTCGGGCATGGGTTTATACATTCTATGGTCTAGTCGCATTCGAATGGGTTTATTTGTGGGAAACAAGTATCTTCGAAATTCGAATCGCTGGTATGAATTGCTACTGGGAATAAGTCGAATAAATCCAAGTTGTCCAAGTGCGCAGCCTAGTACTAGATCAGATGGCGGCCTGCCAGGATATGATCTGGTCCTGGCATGAAGAGACGACTCTTCACGAGAATGGGGAGCACGAGCAGAAGGAGAAGGTTGCAAACAACCCGGGCGAGGAGTGCTAGGCCAATCTCTACTCGACTGCGAACTTAATTCTGCATTATGAAATAGACTATTACTTTTTTCGGAAAAGATATGCAACTGCAACGTAAGTAATTTTTGGTTCTATAATGGAAACAAGCTGCATAGCAATAAACAAAAATTCTGGATTTATCCGGATTACGTATAGATTCGTATTTTTATTATTTCGGATAAACACAAGTTGAATTTTGAGAAAATATTACTGGGAATAGTTATCACATATTATATTATATTCACCAATAGAACTAAGGGTGATCCCTAAAGTCAACACGAGAGTGTGAACCATCTTCATTTCTTCAAAGTAGAGGAATGACTAAGTAATGCTTTATTTAATCATTTATCAACGAGCATAGTCGTTATTTCACAAATTAATCGTGTCTAAATTGTTTTTCTGAAATATTTATATTTCGTAAATTATTTAAATAATCTAGGTTTTCAAGAAAGACAGTTTTAATTTTTTTTTTGTCATCATTATTATAATTATTTTTATGATTATTCTTATGTGATTTGAAAACTGCTGCTGTAGCTTAAATATTCTGTACCCATCTGATGAGACTGTGAATCTTTTCAAACTGTTGCAATTCCACTATTTCTGCTGAAACTGTTTCGTAATTTCGAAACGGGCCTGAACGTAGGAGGAAGGGTTCAACCCATAATGTAATATCACACACTCTTTTTAATTAATATTCTACTATTTGGTCGAAGATTTTACTATTTCCCTAACATTTCGATTCATTTATTGAACATTGTAATATTTTGTATTGATAAACTATTGATAAAATATGCTAATATACGCTAGCGCTTGGCATAACGGATATAATCAGAAAACCTCAGGCTTAAATTAAAAAATAATAAAAATTAGAGTGGTAATTAGAAATGTGAAAAGTTACATTTATAATAATAGGACACAAATAGTTACTGCGATTAGAAAGATAAACAATTTACCTGAGCGTGAATTCAAGAGTAGAATTATCTATAATAAACAAAAAGTTAAAGAAAAGCCTTTTAAAATGGTAAGGCGCAGGTTCATCTCTGATTGATTCAGGTATCTTATTCCAAAGACGCGCTCCCCTTACCATAAAGGATTTTTGCAACTTACAAGGTTTATGACGTGGAACTGCAATGACCATTTTTCTTGCAAGAATCCTAGGCTGAGCTGGTAATGTCACATTTCTGTATTCAAATATATCTAGGAGATATTGAGAGGTTTTGTTATAAAAGAGATTGAAAATAAGATTGCCCATGAAAAATTGACTTGTTTTAGCCACATTAAGAATTCCTGCATGTTGCCGATATATAGTAATGTGCTCATATTTCGGGACATCATAGATGAATCGTATGCAAGCATTAAGAGCTCGCTCGAGTTTGTAATTCATCTCATCTGTGATATAATCATACAGAACACATCCATATTCAAAAAATGGGAGGATAAGACTTCTAGCAAGGTGAATCCGAGTTGAAGTTGGCAAGGATTTCTTATTCTTTCGAAGCTGTTGGAGTACTCTAAAGGTATTTCTCGAGATTTCAACAATTTGCTCTTTTCAGGAAAGAGTACGAATAAGGATTTACTTTAAATCTCTTACCGATTCAACCAAGGGAATGTCAAGGCCGTCAACCTTAAGCTGAGGTAGAAACCCTAATATAGCAGCAGACGGAGAAGAGGACTGCCCTGCGACAATTGCTTTCATTTTTAAAGGGTTTAGCTTTAGTCTATTGTTTAGTGCCAATTAATGCCCAGTATTAATATCCTTCTGTACTCGTGCAATCAAACTATTAATGGAAGGAATAGAACCAGATATATGTATACATAGTTTAAAATTATCCGCGTATTTATGATATTTGCAATGCTCAAGATCACTATCAAGGTCAGAGGTGCACATAGCGAAAAAGAGTGGAGCAAGAGTGGAGCCCTAAGGTTCACCACTATTGACCCCCATTCAATCAGAACGCTCATTCTTATCATTAAGCACTTGTAGAAATCGATTTTGAAGGTAGGACTCAAACCACGCAATTGCAGAACGAGATAAATTAAACTTACGAACTTTATTTAAAAGCAGCTTATGATCAACAGTACCGAAAGCTTTAGGAAAATCAAATAGGACAACTATTGTTATTTCCTTATTTTCGATAGCAATTTTAATATCAGAAGTAACTTTAAGAATGTCTGTTAAGGTACTGTGTATAGACCGAAATCCTGATTGTAGCGAATCGAGTAGCCTATTTGCATCTAACTAACTCGTAAGTTGCGAATGCACAATACGTTCAAGCGGCTTGGACATAGCACAAAGTATAGAAATCGGCCCAAAATCATTGGGAGAAGAGGGACTAGAAACCTTGGGAATAGGGCGGTTCAGCGCATGTTTCCAAAGCTCAGGGAAAAGACCTACTTGAAGAGAAGAGTTATAGATGTGAGGGAGTATAGGGAAAATTACAGGAAGCGCTAGTCGAATCATTTTTATGAAAATACGATCTATTCCTAAAGAATTTATTTCATTACAAAAATGTTTTCAAGGAGAAGTTCAGGCGTTATGTCTAAAAAAAATCCGTACCTTGAAAAGTCGAACTTACCTGATCTGCTATAAAGGGTGTACCAGAGTTAACGGCGTTACAGGGTAGTAGGTTTCTAAATGATTTTAATAAATCGTTTGATGGAAACGTATGATCTGAGGCATCATTCTTATTTGAAATTATATGTAAGCGTCTAAGTAGGTGCCAAATATTTTCATATTTATTCTTGTTCTTTATAGCATTATAATTACACTGATTATACGAATCCCTGATTTTAGTTTAAACTAATTTATTATATAATTACCAATAGAATTAAGGATGAAAGCCAAGGTGAAAACGAAAGTATAAATCATTCTCATCTTTTCCACGTAGAGCAAAAACTGATTAATGATGCAATCGATAATTTGTTTACCAGTGTAACTAATGTATATTCTAAAGCTTCGTTAGAGTAAACACAGATAAGTAGTCGTTATCTCACATACTATAAGCTTCAAGCTCCAATACAAAATATTGTAGTTTCCAAATGCTGACACCTGCTGAAACGAAACATTGAAAAAAAATATAAATAATTTTTGAGGACGCTTGTTCCAGACAAAGAAAGAAATTTTCTTATGGTGCAAAACTTAAGGAATTCAGGATATGCACGGAATTGAAAGAATTCACGAGATTCGAAAAATTCATGGAATTAAAGAAATTCACGGAATTCATGGAATTAACGAAATTCAAAGAATTTATGGAATGTAAAAAATCCAAGAAATTCAGAGAGCTCATTAAATTCGCGGAATTTAAGCAATTCATGCCATTCAATGAATTCTTGTAATTTAAGGAATTCGTGGAATTCTATACATTTCGTGTAATCCATAAATTCTATGAACTACATGAATTCCATAAATCTCGTGGAGTCCATGAACTCCTTGAATTGCGAGAATTACATCAATTAAATGAATTTTCTGAATTTTTCCAATGAATTTAATTCCTAAAATGCTATGAATTCCTTTAATTCCATCAATTCTATGTACTCCTTGCATGTTACGAATTTCGTAAATTCCGTGAATTTAATTACTTCCATGCATTTTTTTAATTCCTTTAAATCCATGAAATCCGCAGATTTCTGTTATTCCATAAATTCCTAGAATTTCGTGAATTCCATGAATTCTATAAATTACAAAATTCTCATGAATTCCTTTATTTCCATGGATTTCACAAATTGTGTGAATTTCTTTAATTCCGGAACACACACACACACACACACACACACACACATATATATATATATTTCATGAATTCCGCGAAGTCCTTGAATTCGACGAATTCTGTGAATTTATGGGGTACAATTTTCGCTTTACAAACGCTCTAATACATGAATCGCAATGCTGGACGGTGACTTCGTGATTCACAACACTTAGAATACATGTACCATGCAATTTCCTCCTTCCGCAACCATGTTTGCAATTTTAACTTTACTCTTGTATTGTAGAATTTTTGTAAAACTGTTGTAGATTTATAAACATTTTTAACCGTGTATAAGTAATGAAGCACGTCCATTGGAAATTATTATTTCATCAGTTTACCTTCTTCCGTTTATAAACTTGCACGCATTTATTGTAATAAAAAAACCTCAGCGATTAAACGTATATGTAATTTAGAATGATTTTTAGATTCCCATACTAATGAGAAAGTATTGATTCTATGTGAAAAATGACTTTGCAGATTCCACCAAATGCCAACGTTTTGAGACATTGAAATTAAAAAATTATATTTGAGTAATTAGTAAAAAATAAGATTAAAAATACTTATGAATCAAATGTTACGCAAAATAAGAAACAAATATTAAAGTAATCATCATAAGTACAATTTATCTTTATTTTGAAAAATCGTAATACCCAATCCAAGGCAGAGGTAAATAAAAAATGTATTATATTTGATATAAAATTGTTGAGCGTAATGTAGAAAATTTGACATTGTGGGGAAAATCGAGTGCGAAGCACGATATACGCGATGAGATTATGTTCGCTAAAGCCAAAAAAGCTTCCACAAAGGAGAACGAATATACGAATGCACGAATCTGAGAAAAATACCAAGTACGAGCGTGTAGCACGAGGTAAATACTAAATCGAGTGCGAGTCAATCGAAGACATGCAAAGAACGTTGAATAAACTCAATGCAAGCATGAAGAGAACGGACCTCAAAATTGACGCAAACAAGACAAAAACTATGCTACCTAATAACTAAGCTTCCTTGGTAGCTTATTTACTAGGGGCGGGAAGTTGGATGAGGAGTTAGATAGATGCATGAATGAAGCTAAGAAGGTTATTTGTAGAACAGGGTTCCTAATCAGAAGTAAAAATATATCAAATAAAGCTAAAATAACGATCCATAATTCTATATTTGTAGCAACTGTACTTTACGGTAGCGAGACGTTGACCTATCAAGAAAAAGATAGGAGTAAAATTAACGCAATTCAAGGGAGATTCTTGCGCATAATATACGGGAAAACTCTGATGTACAAAGTGAGTAATGAGATGATTCTCAAAGAATGCTATGCAGAAGGGACACTATTAGACACATAGGAAAAAAATTGGTAAAGATGGTTCGGGCATGTTGAGAGAATGACAAATGAACACCCAATGAAATAAGTTATCAAGGTGAAGTAAATGGCAGCGTGCAGAGAGGCAGACCGCGGAAAGAATAGTTAGAATGTGTACATAAGACACTAGTTAGAAGAGACATAAGAAGTCACAGAAATACGAGAGCCTGGATGAAAAAATGCGTGGACATAGAAGAAGCTAGAGAAGTATACCAGGACAGTAAAATTATGGCGGAAAATAGTGAATAAAAGGAGTTTTAGTAGAGTGAATGACGCAGGAAACAAATGACCTTGGATATTAATGAACCTAAGTGAGGAACCTCATATGACGATTTTGTGAGGATCTTCACTTGGGATAATTAATTGCTAAAGAGTTTGATGAGCAACCTAGATCGAAGCAGTGTTACGGAACGAACGTCTTATGTAAATAAATAACACGAGAATTCTGGATCAATCTAAAAAAATTTATATCCCTTCCTCACATTACTTCCTTCCCCAGCGAGTGAGTTACACCTACACTGAAAGGGAAATGGCTTAACGGTGTAATTATAATAAAAAATAATACGAAATTCTTGGTTTCTAGAAGAATTAATTCATGTTTATTTAATATATTCACAAAATTCCTAATATATTAAGTATCAGCAAAACTCCAAACTACAGACTCAGAATAAAAACATTTTCAACATACTTGGATTATAAATAAAGAGATTTTAACAAACAAACAAATGTATTACGAAATACATTTTTCAAATAGTAAGTCTTAAGCAAATAAATATAATTGTCGAACAATAAATGAAAGTAAATATTTAAATTCTAATAAAGTATGATTAGATCTTCTTAACAGAGGTAGTAAGATAAGGAGATGCAATGTTATTAATTTCTTTTAAAAGCTTGCAACTGTGTTGTTGTTTTTATTTGAAAACAGTTATTATTGAAAAGAATTATTGTTTACTTATTACATTTTCGAACAATGTAATGTCTGTACATTAAAATCGTTATTAATCATGAAAAATAGAGACTAAACTGCAAAACGTAAAGTTTTACAGTTTGCTGGCAATATTATCCGAACTTGATAATGTCTATTCTCTTTCCTGATGCAATAGCTTTGAACATAACCCTGAATTCCTCGATTAATACTTTGTCAATCCCGGTAATACTCGAAGTCAATTCCAGTCCCACGTTGTGGAACATCTACGATCAGGCCCATTTTATCCCAAAATTCTTTTTGAATTCTCTTCTTCGCATCGTTCATTTTCTTTTTATCATCAGCTAGCTTCGCTGCCAATTCACAGAATTCTATGCGATACGCAATGCGAAGGTTACATTTCATAAAGCGTATTCAAGCATGTAGTGTGGAGAGACCAAAAGAGAAGTTTGTGATCTTCACAGAGAAGAGTTTGATTTTTTGCAAATTTTTCATCATGGACGGCTTTGCGGAGCATATATAACATGACGATGATGATCGTGTTTCAGTAAGCGCTTGGCAAACCTTTTCGGCAACCACGGACATTATCATTTTATGTGTCATTTTGCAACGATTCCGACTGATAATTTGATAATTTTGATAAAAATTCGTTGATTTTTTGTTGAAACCCGATTTTTTACTAAAAATTGTACTATTTCATTAATATTTTTAAAAGGACCATCTTTGGCTTAACATTCAACTATTTCGTTTTTAAATTGAACTTTTTCTATTAAAAATACCTTGTCTTGTACTGAACATTCAATTATTTGGTTGAACAACAACTAGTTTATTTAAAAATCAAATCCAGTGTTAATTTTTTTTATTGAAAATTTATTTCTCTTGTTTGAAATAGCAAATATTATATCAGGTTTTATACCTCAGATTAAAATAATAATTTTTTGGTTCTCTAGTAGATAAAAAGCGATTTCTGGATTGTAAATATAATATTTCATAAAAAAATTTACGATTTTGAAATTACATTAAGTCCGAATTTTTCAGTAAAATAAACTGCTATCGTGGTTTATTTACCACCTCGTTATAAACGGCGATTTACGTCCTTGAAATATATGTAAATCTGTATGCCCATAGAAAGGATCTTTAAGCACTAGCCAGGCTCCTGTAAATTTAATCCATGACCCGGCAACATCAGATCGATAAAGATAAATAGCAAAAACAGAAGGAAATATGTATCTATTAAAATTAATTAACCAGAAGATTTAAAAGCGATAAATGAGGAGGATGATAATAGGTATCGCAAAAGTGTTCCTTTACATCACAATATCCTTTAGCGAGAAACTTTACAAACTCACAGTAAAAAAAAGTGTTCAAAATAATACGGAAATCAATATCATTTTGATGTGTAACAAAAATTACACCGAATTTAAGAGCATTTTGATCGGCCGGAGTGAATGATCGACTTTTGAGATCATAATGTTTCTGATCGTGCAGTTTACTTGAAAAGTGACAAAAGTAACGAAATCTGATATTAGAAAATACTAGCTGTTAGGTGTAGTTCTCACTTGTGTGCGATTAGATACCATCTTTAGGTTATATCGTCATGACACCGGCGCCAAGAATTGGCGGCTATTTTGTTTAGTCTGACAAATGAGCCAAAAAAAGATCAAATTGATCCGAATGGACAAATAATTATGATCTCGTGAGTCAAATGATTGCTGGAGAAAATGCTCTGCAAAGGAATTGATCTTTTTTTCCTGTACTGGATCGACACAAATTTAAAAAAAAAAAACACTCTTATGAAGGTCAAGTAGGGCAATGGGTTGGATCGGGTAAAAATCCACAGAAATTGAAAGAAATCCGATATCCACTATTTAGTCGCTCGCCAAAATACACGAGGGGTTACCTCAGACATCATCAATGCTCTATAACCCTTCCCAGTAGTGCAAAAGACTGCCAATGATTAAAAAGAAACGAATAAGCTCAATTCTCGAGTAATCCAATTTTTTTTATAAGAAATCCGAGTGAGCATGAGTAATCCCGTGATTTTTGTTTTTACTGTCGAGAAGGCGCGCACGTAATTGCTGCACAGGAGAAAGACTGCCAGGAGGAGACTTGACCTGGCACGAAGAGTCGACTCCTCCAAAAAATATCTGCCAGAAAAAGCAGCAAATAGAAGATTAGTTTTTTTCTTTAACAAATGCTAGAGTAAGCTTCCATTATCTTTACATTTCATTTGACGATACTGCCCCGTACTTTCAACGTATGAAGATTGAATAGTAAAATTGAAATGAGTTTCAAAAATAAAACTTTGCACCGATGCGCCGCTCTTGCACTTTATCAGAGATTCGCCCCTAAACCTGAGTTCCCTTTACTGTAAGAATCAAACTTCTGATGCTCAGTCAAAAGAAATATTGTGATTTTTTCAAGATGAAGCAGACGAACTCTATTTTTCCAACTTAAAGATCTGTCATATTGAAATTAGATTGCTTATTTATTGATGCTTTTTATAGGAAGCTCGTAGGCCTTCGAAAGCCTGGTTCTCAGGAAAAGTAAGGGAATTCTGTTGATTGGGGAACGTCAGGGATTCTTAATCCAACTTTTAACTGTAACTATCGCTTTTTCAGTGAACTTTCTAGATAATTAAAAAAATAAAAAGATCGCGATTTAATAAGACCTATAAGCTTTGAGGATATTTTAAAAGATTTCAAAGGATCTTATAAGTTTTCCGAGGATTTGAATGATTTTTGGGTATTTTAATTAAAACCTGTTAAAATAAGAATAACTTGATCAATCCTTAATGAAATTCTGTAAGTTTCTTAAGTGATGGAGTTCTTCGTAAATGATATAAAATCTCTTAAAATCTGATTAAATACTTAATAATTTAATTGAATACTTTGAAATCTCTTCAAATCTTCTTATCATAAGATATCTTTCAAGAGATTTGAAATTTCCCAAAATCTATTGAAACTAATTTGAAATCCTAGGTATTCTTGAAAACCTTATACAATTTTTAAAATCTCTTAGGGGCAGTTGAAAAACAACTTCTCAATACCAGAGAGGAGGTAACCAATTTTGGAGGATTTGTAACCAAACATAAAAAATATTAATTCAAATAATGTTTTTAAATGCTCAAAAAAGTAAACTTAATACTCTGATTTTGCAAAGTGAAGCATCTAATTAGGTCATTTTCCAGAGGCATAGCACTTCTGCGTTCATGGATTATATTATTATAACTAATGGATGTATTATTGTGAAATTTGGTAAATATCTTTACTTTAGTACCTAATATAAAATTCCATCACAGTAAGCCCTAGAAATAAATTTTATCTTTAAATTAAATAAAAACGCTGCAGCACGTTTCCTCCATAAATTTGGAAATCCTCGCTGTATTCATTTTTCAAATCGTCTCACTTTATTTTAATTATTTTAACCAAAAAATCATTCACCTAAACCTGAGTGTCGAAAGAAAATAAAGGATTGTTTAACAAAAGTACAGGACTGAAATATGCTGAGTGTTTACTATAAAGTATAAACTAACCAAAGTGCAGTCTATGTGGTCTGTCAGTGTAGGTGAATGATTTTTTGGTTAAAATTATTTAAATAAAGTGAGACGATTTGAAAAATGAATACCGCGAGGATATTCAAATTTATGTGTGTTAATTTGAATTTTTTCGAAAATAATGCTTGGACATAGGATTGAAGAACAAATATCTCACAACTCATCCTATAAGTTTTAAGTTTTATCAGTAAAAACTTTCTTAGCCAAGAAGATGGATTTGGGACCTAGAAAAAGAAGATGCGTTTAAAATGGTCAAGGGCTTGTTTTGTGAATTTATAATCTTCACCTACCCCGATTTAAGTAAACCTTTTCATTTAGGAATTAATGCCAGTGATGTAGCATTAGGAGCAGTACTCTACCAAACAAATGAAAAGGGGAAACACTTACCAATATCCAAAAAATAAAATCATAAATCAAACCAGCTATGCTAAATTTAGAAGCTGCGCTCCAAACATACGAAGCGAAATCCTCTTCATAGACTCTTATGGACCTTTGCCAGCATCAAGGGGAGGATTTAAATACATAATTTCCACAGTTGATGCTCTTAGTAAATATTTAAAATTATATCCAATAAGAAGAGCAACAGCCAGTGCAGGAAATAACGAAATTTTCAAAGAATACGTACAAAAATACGGAAAGTCAGAAAAAATCGTGACTAACAACGGTGCACAATTCACAGGTGGTCAGTGGTTAAAGAAGCTACAAGGAGAAAACGTTTAGGTAGTATTCTCTTCAATTAGACACCCACAATCAAATTTCCAAACAAATCAGACAAAGAAAATAAAGTACTTCCCAAATTCTTAAAAAAATATAAAGGACAATTCAAAATTTAAAAACCCATAAAAGGTAAGTGATAAGAGAAGAGGACAGTAAGGACGAAGATGTAATTATAAAATAAATGTAAAAGTTATTTGATAAGTTAAGAAGAAAACCGTATTTAATGAAAAGAGCGGTAGAAACTCAAAACGACTAAATATATCGTGATCAGTTGGTTAGATAATAAGAGATTAGATAAACAGAAATATATTTGTTATCAGCATGAAAAAAAATCATATAATATATTTTTAATAGAAAATTTGAAATGAAAGTAGAGAAAACCAATAGTGGCGACCATGTATGCATTAAGAAGGGCAACATTGTTGTATCCTGAGTAATAGAAATTAAAATAAGTATTCGAATGGCTTTCGATCCAACAGGATCGCGTTGGTAAAAAAGTAAACAAATTTCACTTTTGTCAAAAAGAAAAAAAGTACGAAAATAGTCAAATCAAATATTTGAAATACCAACCTCAGGTGAAGAATAATCTTCCTAATGGGGGAATCTCGACTGTAACTAAATAATCAACCACACAAAAACTTAACAACAACACAATATAAATAAGTTTAAAAAAACCCGACAAAATTAGCGAATTAGAAAATATATGTGTAAAAAAACATTTTTTTTGTACGAGTAGTTAGACCAACATCAAGAAATCCTGATGTTGGTTTAACTACTCGAGCAAGAAAAATGTTTTTTTACACATATATGAAGGGTGATGAAGGTTGATGTAAGGTCCTAAGCTTGTGGGCGAATACAGATCGAGGCATTAGCCAATTTAAATATAAAAAGCAAAAACGGCAGGATTTTTAAAAAATTTGAGCATTATTAACGAAATATAAAAGCACTGGGATCCAAAAAAAACCATTGCATACAAACGCCAAGATTTGGATTAGAAAAAGAACAGGGTATACCTTAAAACAAAGAGGAAAACCACCAACAGTGACGCATGTAGAAGAAAGCTGCTTTAAAAAAGAAGATATTGAGAAGCTTGAAAAACAAAGGGACATGAAACATGAAGATTGCGTACAAAAATTTATCAAAGAAATGCCTAGAAAGCACCACCAGAAAAGACCAACGCAGCAAGGAAAACCTCAAGTGACAAGAAATTGAAGAAACCACAAACAGTGAAATGTTAAGTGAACTATAAGATTGGTTGTTTAGATAAAGAAAGGGGCAGCTTTACTTTTATCACGACTAACATTTAAATAAAGCGCCTAAAGTTAAAAAAATATATTTACTAATAATATATAATCAAACGAATGGCTTCAAAAAATTCTTTTTATATCAATTTATTTAGGGGGGGGGGGGGGGGCACAATTAACCCGTACTTTAAAAGAATCCTTTGTTGCAGCTTAAATTTTGTTCTATTCACTGCATTCTTTTAGGTGGTACTTAGGTCGACGTCATAATCAACAATTTAGTTGAGACATAAATTAAGCATAAAGCAATTCACTTCGAAACAGAAACAAATATCTTCACTTCTTTTTATGTAACGAAACTGTCTTTAAAAATTGTAAAAAGATCCCTGCGTTTAGAGGGCTACTGAATTACCTCTCATGAATTTATAACCGAAAGGGTTATATACATAACTTAAGAAGGCAGCTATTACGTGAAACGAGTCCAAATCGAAGGAAAACCGATGATTGCGTGCGCATTCATCAATCACTTCAACCCTTTTTAATTACGGAAGATCAATGATTAACTCTTTGCAGCGTTTGCATAATTAAAGCGTTAGTACTTTGTCGAAAAGTTCATAACAAGAAGAAAAGAATAATCCAAGAACTTCAAATGTTCAGGAAGAACGAAGTAGTGAACGAAGGAGCAGTTCTGTACAAAGGAGCGGAGGAGACCGCTGAAATGTCAGGACGGTGTCATATCTAATTGTCTAACTCATATGGCAAGGGCCTACATCCAAAGCCACAATGCGGCACTGAGAATACTTTATTAACATCTCTGTCACTCTTAGGAAATTAACCTTAATAGCGCTCCCCTATACACTTCTAGGGAAATAAAGTCAACTAGCGAGAATGAGAAGCACCGCATATGCTGGAACTTTATATTCTCGACATTTGTTTCGGCTGCAAACTGGAGGCCTGACATAGTTCTTCTGAACTGCGAACCTTCAGCAGCGAACCATGTTCGTTATCGAATTTTCGGCACACTCGCGGAAAGAATGCAGAAGGCGGTTGTCTTTGGATCGCTCCGTGTCCTCAGAGTACAAGAGACTTTTTCCGAATGGTCTTATTGATTCCGTCACAGACTGTGGTCACCTATAACACGGACGCGAGACGTGGTTATGGCTGAATTTTATTGCGATTTCTCTGGGATCAGGTGCAGTTTTTCAGATTAGAACCCGCTCCCGGAGAAATCCTTCGGTTGTCCTTATGACAAACTAAATAAAATGAAAACTAAAGCACGAGACTTTTTGGTACTCTATAAACCGGAAATATGGTGGTGAAATTTCAAAGGGAATTTTATATTCGTATTCTATGGCTATTTATGAAGATAAATGTTGACACATACTTTAAGGAGCTTCAAGAATCTATTAATGTACTTCTTTTTTTAAAACAATATTTCATTTTTGTTTCGACTTTAATCAGGTTCAGAGAGGGGGTGATAAACCTGACAATTCGAAACAAAACAAAGTTTCGACTGCCCTACGAAGCATTGGCAAAAGAGACAAAAAAGGCTTGAGAACAAAAATATATTAACTTTTTAGTGTAATTACCAGTTATTAATTTCGATCCGACTTCGGATTAAAAACAATATTACATTTTAGTATATATTTTGAAAATTTAATTAATGGTGCACTGCCTGAAGTGAATTCTGATTTGAAACAGCTTTAATAAAATGAAATGGAAAAATTGGACGAAAAGTGTCTAATTGGCATTCCATAATTTCATCTGCTGTCATCTTCTCAACTGCGCCGCTTATCATATTTATCTATATTCTTCAATGACTTCTAACTCTTTTGTATATTCCACGAAGAATCCCAGTATACTCCAATATTGCAAAAACTTCACCATTGGATGATTTCGGGTTGGCAAGGGCGTATAGTAATTGCGTTCTACTCGCAATATAATTGGTTTATCGGAACGAAAAATGTATCTTCTAAATTTAAATCGCCGGTTCGGGTTTGTCCGTTGTATAAGCCGAACGCATCCAAGTTGCGCTAGTCCATATCCAGGTACTGGATCAAAAGGCGGCCTGACAGGAGGAATCCTGGACCGGTCAACTAGAGGTATTTCATCTGGCTGCTGAGGTGTACGACTAGAAGAAGAAGGCCACAAATCTCCCGGGCGCGAAGTGCCAGGCCAATTACTACTTGACTTTGAACTGAATTCTGCAAAGAGATATCAAGGATGTTTTTTGTACCTTTAACGTGGGCTATGGTGAGCCTCAACCATCTTTTAGCCTCACTTTCAACGTCACAGTTTAAAAAATTATAGAAATGCATTTTCTAACATTTTTATGGATTTCGGAGAATTTCTTCAAAGAAATTAAGGATTTTGTATGATTTGAAATATTTCCAAGCATATAAAGTTATTATTGTTAAGGAATCTGTTATATCATCAGAGATGGTGACCTTACCGACAGTAGACCAACCCTTCAAACATGAAGGCAGAAAATCTACACAATATCGGTCAAGTTAAGAACCTTCAATAACAGAAAATGCTTAACGTCTTAATCAGACTAGATGGAAAATAATATTTTTAAATTAAAATTATTTCCTGAAAAAAAGATCAGAAGTTTTGTGGTTCGATGCCCAATGGAGTGAAGATGGAGTAGGATCTTTTTTTCAAGGAATAATTTTAATTGGAAAATATTATTTTCTATCTAGTCTGATTAAGACGTTAATCATTTTGTGTTAATGAAGATTGTTAGCTTGATCGATATTGTGTAGATTTTCTGCCTTTATGGTTTGAAGGGTTGATCTACTGTCGGTAAGGTTACCATCTGATGATATAACAGATTCCTTTAAAATAATTATTTGTGCCATTAACACCTAACTAAAAATTAACGTTATTTTCTTGAATTAAGAGTTCCTATTCTGGTCCCTCTAATAGCTTAATTGGAAAAGCACCTGACCGGAAATCAGAAGATTCGTGGTTCGATTCCCAAAAAGTGAAGATGGATTAGGATCTTTTTTTCAGGAAATAATTTTAATCTCAACATATTAAGTTCTTCAGATAAGCAGACATAGAGTTGGGAAAAAGTAACGACAGGAATAAGAGGTTTCTTAAACCGTTAATATTTTATTTGCAGTTAGCTTAAAATATATTGAAAATGTTATTGATAGTATATTATTATGTGCACCAATGTAATTAATGATGACTACCGAAGTGAAAACGAAACTGCAAACCATTACAATAATATAAGATAGGCATCATCTCAGAAGTTATAGACCTTAAGTTTGCTTTTCTGAAGTTTCTAAATTTATTATTCTCATATTGATAATTATTATTGTTATGATTATTGTAATCTGCTGTCAAAACTTTTCAGCGTGACCTAAAAAAATTGTGTTTCTATACAAGATAGAAGCACAACTTTATCAGTAAGAAAATAATTCGAGTCTTTTAGGCAAACAAAATAAAGAAGAAACGTATTTAAACAAAATTTTTCTTTCTTATTCAGGTTATTTTTTATATTAATTATCTGATCTATAATTACTATAAAGCCAAATGAATGCTTCGCAAATCCCTTAAAATCCCTCGCCATCTAATGAAACAAATCAAATTGAATTATACTAAATCTCTTGACACTACTTTGAAATCCCGGAATATAATACGAAATCTTTGGAAATCGTAAAAAAACTTAAAGTATTTAAGATCTTATATATATTCTTTGAAACTCTATACAATTTGTCAAAATATATTAGACCCGCTCAAAAATTACGTCACACTGACAGGCATATGGGGGGGGGTACAAATTTCGTGATGATTTGAGACGAAAGCGGTGCGTTTGACGCAGAATATAACATAGCATATAAAAAATATAAAAGTAAAAAACAATTTTATTAAATGCTTAACCAAACAGACATTAGTGATTTTATTTTACAATTAAAGCATCTAAATATATGTGTAGACAGATCTGGGATAAGGCCGAGATAGAATTTTCAAACACCCAGTATAGGTCCTGGAAAGGCTTGGATATGATTTCTTACTCTTCTTTTTATCTACAATTCTTTAAAACAGTTTCCCTTTTTCACATTAAAATTAAAATTTAAAAAAAATTATATTAAAACGGTAGTTAATTAATTTTTCAGTGCTTAATAAAAATACACATTAATATAATTTAGTCGTTATCTCACAAATTATAGGCTTACAGTTTGGCCTTCTGACGTTTGTACACTTATTATTATCATTTTTATCATCATTATAATGATTGTTCTAATCTGGTTTTAAAAGTTTTCAGGTGGCGTTGAAAAATTATGTGCCTAAAAAAAAACTAAGCTGACGAGAAAAATGAAGTAATAATAATTTTATTAATCAATAATAAAATTGTTTGACTTTCGCAAGGAAAATTAAATTAAATATAAGCGTATCTGAAAAAAAGTCATTCTTATTTATTTTGACTATATTTTTAAAGTAGCAAAATAGCTGGTAAATTCTTTTAAAATTTAATTATTCTGTAATCTCTTAAAATCTTTGAATTATAAGAAATCTTTAGAAAAATTTCAAATTTTACTGAATCTGTTGGAACGCCTTTAAAATCTTAGGAATATATACTAAATATTTTAAAATAGTTTAGATCGTACAAGTAAATTATAATGTCAATCATTATTTTTTTATATTCTGAAAAAATTAGCATGAGTGAATTTATATTCCAAGTAAAGCATCTAAATGCAGATTTCATACTCATTTCCCTATTCTCTACTTTACCTCTTTTCAATTGCCCTTTTTTACACTTCTTCAATGAAAATCACAATTTTTCTTGTTTTGCGTTTAAATTTGAACTGAATAAATCGAACCCAATACGTAAGTCCAACTATTCTTTAATCGACATTTATTTCTTTAATTGAAAATTCTATTGTTGAATTTTTAGTTTATAATTAATTTCTTTTGATCAAATATTTTAAGATCTGTTGTATGATTTCATTATTATTTTTAAATTTTGTATTATTCGTTGAAGATTAATTTTTTGTTAAAAAATATATTTACTTGAAAAACTAAAAGTTTTTTTTAACTAAAAAGTTTAACTATTCTACATTTTCTTGCAAATTGATCATTATGCGATGACAGTTACACAATTAAATATTTCATATAAAACATATTCTTTTGTCTAGATATTAAACTCCGTAGCTGAAAGTTAAATAAAATTGTTTGAAACTTTATTTTTTCACTGAAAATACAATCTTCTTATGACTATTTAGAACTCGGGTAACCCGGTTATACATCATAGCCACGGACTATGTCAAGTAACTGTAAAGATGGTGTTAAGAAAGTTTCTTCCAATGTAGCAGGTGTTTAATAAGACCACCTTTTGAGCTGCTGCCAATAACCTAGTGATTCCTAAATGTTAAAGATGTTCAGTGCATCTTGCGTGCATATTGCCTGTATCCGAAATCACAATCAGATAAATAGATGCATAATTCACATTCCTCCATATGGTATTTACTTCATGCCTTTACTCGCTATATTTGTGAATCTTGGTTGTACTGATTGACTGAAAATTTCGATTGGATAGTAACATCCAAATATAAGAAGTAACCTTCGCTTTCTACAACGGCCACTGGAATGTATCTGCCTTAATAGTTAACGCCCGATCTGAGGACAAATTCAAGTGAGCATAGTCAAGATCCGCTTTACAGATGGTGCTGTAAAGCGCCACATTTTATTTGCTGTTAAAATAGTCCTTTAACTGTGTAACTAATGACTGACACAGTTTTTTAACATCTAAAACGATCCTACCCCCTATATGTCGTGGTGAAACACACCTTTCAATCGCTGAATTTTTCTGGTGCAGTCGCTCCTTCGTAATTTCTACGCGGACAATTCTGTTTAATTTTTCAAGGTCGTAGGTAGACCACTTGATGAGCCGGAAGGAGTATGTAAGGCCAGAGATGGCATATGTGTTGATTGCCTTGATTTTTTTTGCCAATTTGGGAAAACACTTCATAGTCCTTCTGAGGCTCGTAGTGAATGCAGTCCTTAGGCTTTTCTTAACTATAGTATGCTAGATACTCTTAGATTAAAGAATACCCAGATATTTGTATGATTTTCCTGCAGCCATGCCCTCGATGTCATTTTCGAACTTGTTCTTTAACTCTGCGGTCCCTAATTCCCCTATGAATAAATGCGTTCTTCTGTATTCATCTAATCCTAAATCCATGTGAATATCGTTGGAAAACTGTTTTGTGACATCGATCACTTGCTGCAGTTTCTGGCCTTAACTAGCGTAGAGCTTAAAGTCATCATGTACAGGAAGTGTACTAAAGGAGTCTCCTTGAAATATACTCATCGCATGACCTAGAAAGTCAAAAATGAGTGGGCAGATCTTGTAAAGTTTTAATAACTTAAGGGCATGTGATACTTAGAAAATTGTCGATTTTACCAGGTTTAGGTTCCCCCGGCTTTTTTATAGAATAATAAATATTTTGTCTTAAAAATTTGGGAAATGATAGCGAACATGCTAATGGACGTCCCCGCACACTTTTTTTGTGTTTTGTTATCCAAAAATTTTTGATGTTGCTAACAACGTGCGTGTATATTTCGAGGTTACGTGTGTTACAATTTACCCGAGTATTAATTCCAAACTACACAATATTTTTGGACGGAAACTTTGAACTTACAAATAAACATACTAAATAATCTCCTGGAAATAACCTTGTTTGCAGGCAATAGAAAAATTTTATTTCATAAATAATTTCCAGATTATCGGAAAGGCAGAGATGAAAAACGTCGTAACCTCAAAATAATGCATACGCATAATATTTTTATTGAGCACAATAAATTTTTTGTTATTATCCCTCAAAAAAGAGTCCTGGGACGTCTGTTATGATATTTTATGGCATATCCGAATTCAGTTTTTAAAAACTTTCATTTTTGTGGGCAAAAAGCTGGAAAAACTGTAAGTATCACGTGTCCTTAAGCAAACATTCATGCGGCACGGAAGAAAACGCTTGCTTGTAGCCAATGTATGCTATGTGTAAGTTCCTTTGATAATTACGACCTTGAATCATGGCAACAGCGTCTATAGTGACTAGATCTTTACTGCCTCGTGAGTTTTTACAACATCCTATTTGTTCTTCTGTAAGGATGTTATGCTCATCGCAATGAGAATATACCTTATCTGCCATTATAGCTGTAAGACATTTATAAATTGTCGGAAGACCGGCTATCGGTTGAAATTCAGATGGATTTTGAGCGTCTGGTTTTTTAGGTAACATATACGTAGTACCCTGGAGCATAAAGTCAAGCATCAGGTCTGGATGTTCAATGACTTTCTGAAAACACCTTGCCAAGGCAGGAAACACAATCATCAGGTAATTGTGCCAGAAGTTGTGCACCTGGTACGGACCTGGAGCTTTCCAGTTACTTGCCCTTTTTAAGACCGCTGAAACATCCAAAGCTGTAATGTTTGTCAGTTGCATTTCAGGACTATTATTATGATTCATCTAAGTTAATACCCTCAAATTTGTTTTTTATAGATTTCAAAACATTTAACTAAAATTTTAAAGATTTGCCAAAGATTTCAAATATTTCCTAAAAATTCTGAAACTTCCAGAAGATTTCAAGTATTTTAAAGATTTAAAAAAGAGTCATCGTAAATCAAACTTCGTTTGAACCATGCAGCGTCCAAATTGCTTCTATTCATTTTTCCCCAAACACCGGACCAGTAGTTAGTCATGTCCTCCAATAGAGGGACTCCGGTGTCTTGCTGGTTATTTTGCTTTACACTCAGTTCACGATAGAACCTTCTTTAATCTCTTTTAAAGTTTCGATTTTGTTACCTTTTTCCACTACTTTTCTTGCAATGTTGCAGTCTGGCAGAAAAAATTATCAAGTCTCTGCCGTTGGTAGTCAAAAATATCATCCAATATTGTTTGTGTCAATGCCTCGATGTGCCGAGGGTAGATGATTTCAGTAACATGTTTAATCAGTTTTCTGTTTCTATTTCCTTTTTACATTCTCTTCAGATAAGGTATTAGATTTGTGTGAAAGTTGACCCACCTCCCCCAGTTTTTGTCAAATGTTTACGTTTTGAGACCCCCTGAATTCGAAAAACAGGCTTTTACGGATGCGTCTATTTGCCTGTATGTCTGTCTGTATGGCTGGATGTTGTACGTATCTGTATGTATGTGAACACGAATATTTTGAAAAACTTAATCCATTGGATTGGCCTTTTGTATACTGGTTTAGTGTCCTAAACTAAAGAATAAGTGCGTTAACGAGTTATTTTTTTATATAAAATTCAAAAATTAAGCGCATTTTGTCCTAAAAATTTAGGAAATGGTAGCGAACTAACCAACGGATGTCCCTGCACACTTTTTTGTGGGTCAATTAAAAAAAAATTAATTTCTCTAAATTTGATTAATTTGAATGGCGCTTAGGAATTCGTAACGATTTTATCAGTGTTAGGTTCCTCTTATTTCTTTCCTTGATTAATAAATATTTTGTCTTCAAAATCTGAGGAATGATAGCGAACATGCTAACGGACGTCCCTGAATACTTTTTTGGGTTATTTCTGAAAAATTTGATTTCTCTAAAAACGTGTGTAATTTGAGGTTATGTGTGTTACAATTCTCTCCCATAATTATTCTAGAGTGTTTACCGACAGCATCGGTGGTTTTGATGACATTTTCAGCTTTTCTTTGACTTTTCGTCAATAAATAAATATTCAACATTATAGTGTCACATTTTTTAAAGAAATGTCTTTCCTTACCGGATATTTTATTTAAATCGAAACTTAAAATATATTTATTTACCATTATCGATGAAAACCTGTTTGGTTTAGGGCATGTGGCCTTTTTTCCAACAAAATGAAAATCTTTTGAAACTGAATTCGGAGATGCTATAAAATATCATAACGGACGTTCCCGGACTATTTTTTGAGGGAAACCAACAAAAAAAAGTTATTGTTCTTAATAAAAATGTTATGCATGCACTGCGTACATTGCACTATTTTCAGGTTAGAATCGTTTTTCAACTCTCTCTCATTCCGTTAATCTAGGTCTCTGTCGTACTAATGCCAGGACAATATTCTAAAAGAAAATATGTAAAATAATAATACATTATCTCACTCATTTAGATTAACGTCTAGATATAAGCTAATATTGTACGTACTTGCAAGTATCTATACTAAAAATATTAAACTTTCTTGGTACTCTATAAACCGGAATTATGGTGGTGAAATTGAAAAGGGCATTTTTTATTTGTATTCTATGGGTATTTGTGAAGAGAAACGTTGGAAGAACCTTTAAGGGCTTTTAGGAATCTATGAATATAATAGTTTGTGAGAAACAATACTCAATTTTTTGTTTAGCCTAAAAGTTCATGCACATTTTTAATTCCATATAATAAACATTATGGTGTTTGCAGAAATTCTCAATATAATAGATGGAAATAGAAAGAAATCTTTAGCTCTATCTCTCTCACTTGTTATTGAATAAATTATAACAGAGAGCACAAGTATTAACCGCTATCATCTAAATTCACTTATATACTCATTTCTGAATTATATTGAACTTTTACTAACGATTTTCGGGCACTTCAAAGCTATCGAGGCTTTTTCGTGAAATTCAAAGATGTCGAAGTATTTGTTTTAAAGTTTTACAGAAATTATCATGGGGTTTTAAATAATTTCCTGTAATTTTGGAAGATGTTGAACGAATTTATACCACATGTAAGGTTGCAGGCTATATTAAAAGATTTCAAAGCATTTTATAAGTTTCCAAAAATTTCAATGATTTAAGGAAATTTTAAAAGCTTTCAAGGTACGCATCATACTAAATTTTCTAGGATTTCCTGAAATTTTAGCAGATTTTGTTTACTTCAATGGTATTTTATATTATTTTAATGGATTTTGAAGAATTTAGTCACAAAAATTGAAGAAGTTCTTAGAATTCCAAATATCTTCAAACATTTTTAGTTATTTCAGACAAACGCAAATAGAATTTGAAAAATATGGCAATTAGAATAGGAAGTTGATAAAATTGATCAATTTTTGTTTGCTTTATAATTTAAAATATTGAAAGGGAGTTTAGAAGATATAAAGGAATATTTAGAAACTTTAAAATATTTAATACATTCCAACAGGTTTCAAAGAATTTTATAAGTACTCTGAGAATCTCAATGATTTTAAGGCATTTTATAATATTTTATTGGCTTGAAAAGAATTTTTTCAAAGAAATTAAGGGATTCTGTATGATTTTAAACATTTCCAATCATTTTAATTTATTTCAATCAAGCAGAAATAGAGTTTGGGAAAAGAAAAGACTGGAATTTGGAGTTTGATTAAATCAGTAATATTTTTTTATTCAGTTTAAGATACATTTAAAATTTTATTGATAGTATATTATTATAATTCAACAATATAATTAATGATGCCTGCAGTGTTGGGTAAGTTCCTCTATAGAAAGTTACTCGTTACAGGTACGTTACTTTGCAAAAAAAAGTAACTCTTTACCGTCACAGTTAATTTTTCAAAAAAGTAACCCGTTGCAGTTACAGTTACTCGTAAAAGTAACTTAAGTTACTTTAAAAGTTACTTTTCATATCCCAATTATCAATCATATATCATCAATCATGATCAATCATCAATCATATCAATAATATCCCAATTATCATATCAAAATTTTAAAATCAGACAAAACTCAACTTCGAAGTTTTGTATTTGCTTGAAGCAATATGTCCAAAATGAAAGTTTGCTTGTTTTATAAAGAGATGAAAACCAGCGCGCAAGCGCGAAATCGATGATCTTTTGTTTCCTCGACTTTTTTAAAATTCTCATCCTTTATATAAAAGCAATCAAGAGAAAGATATACAGAAAAATATAAAGTAACGAAAAAGCAACTTAAAAAAAGTTATCAGTTACCGGGAAAATAGTAACTAAGTTACGTTACAGTTACTTTTTTCCAAAATTAACGAAGTTACTGAAAAAGTTACAAGTAACGTAACTTTTAAAGTAAATTCCTAACTTTTAACGAGTTACGACCCAACAATGATCGACTGCCAAACTGCAAACAAAAGTGCAAGACATTCTCATTTTTTCAAATTATTTAAAAATCTGATTGATACCTTCACGAAAAATTTGAGTAAAAGAGCATTTAATATATATAAATGTCCCATTGCCTATTATAGTACGAATATATCAGGTAGGGGTTATCTCACAAATTATAGACATCAAGTTTGTTTCTCTGGTTTTTAAATTTATTATCATTATTTTTTAAATTATTATTATTAGGATTATTGTTATCTGCTTTCAAAACTTGTTAACGTGACATAAAAAATTGCGTTTTTATACAAGAAATCTGCGCTGATAAAAAATATCAGAAAAGAATAACTTTATCAGTAATACAATTATTTGAGTTCGTTTAGATTAAATAAACTAAAAAAATAAAGGTATTTAACAAAATTCTTCTTTCTTGCTCAGGTTATTTTTTTTATATTGAACAGCTTATTCATGATTTCCAGAAAATGGGATAAATTCTTTGAAAATTCCTTAAAATCCCTTTACACCTCATGAATTAAAAATAATTTGAATTCTACTAAATCTGTTAAAACAGCTTTGAAATTCCGGAAAATCATACGCCTCTCAAAAACTACGTCACACTGATAGGCAAAGGGGTCAAACTCAGAATGTGGCATAGCATATGGAAAATATAAAAGTAAACAACAATTTTTTTTAATTTAAAAAAAAATGAGTTATTTTATTTTGCATGG
>NC_046658.1:164568194-164629276 GCF_010883055.1 Belonocnema kinseyi | reverse complement strand
TAGAATTAAGGATGATCACCAAAGTGGAAAGGAAAATATATGCAATCCTTATTTCTTCAAAGTGGAGCAAAAACTGATATATGATTTAAAGAATAATTTGGTTAAGAGTATAAAAGTTATCTGACAATGTGCATGTATTAACTTTATCCTGCTGAGGTTTTTACGTTTATTATCGTCATTTTTATGGTTATAATAATTGATAATAATAATAATTAATTATAAGAATAATTATTTTGAATGCTTTCACGATGATTCATTTTGATAAAAATAGATATGCCGGGTCTCAATCGTGTAAAAAACTACGAATTTTGCCGACGTTTCGTGAGCATTGCACTTCACTTCATCAGGGTTCTTCAACAAGGGATTTTGTGTACTCCTGGATCATTGAGGGGTGCTTTTTTGTATTTAGGGTTATTAAATAATTGTTCTATTTTCGCAGATGGTTATTGAAAATTCTTCCTATTTGTTCTGTGGCACCTTGGATTTAGGATAGGGTGGTGGTTCTTCTTCTCTCTTTCTTTCGTAGGTTGTGTCGACTTGTCTTTTCGAGTGCATTTCCTTCTTGCTTCATCAATTTGTTTGTTGGTGTAATCGTTCTGTATTAGGATTTGTTTAACGTATTGTAATTCCTTTTGTAAGTTATCTTTATCTGTTACGCAGACAGCTCTGTATACAAGGGAGTTAATGACCGATTGTTTTTGAGGTGGGTGATGGTGGGAGGAGGCATGTAAGTATCTGTTTGTATGCGTGGGTTTTCTGTAAACTTCATGTCCTAATGTGTTATCAGATCTTTTGTGAACTAATACGTCCAAGAAAGGCAATTTTCCGTTTTCTTCAATTTACATAGTGAACTGGATATTAGGATGCAATTGAATGATAAAATCGAAAAACTTATTTAGTTCATCTAGTCAATGTAGCCAGATGACAAAAGCGTCATCAACGGAACGAAAACAAAATTCTGGTGTAAGCTAGACTTGGTTCAAGATTTTAATTTCTAGATATTTCATAAAGTCTTTGGCTATTGGACGTGAGATGGGGGATAGTAGAATTAGTTGTTAAAAGAGAAGTACGTATTATTGAGACAGTGTTCTATCAGAGGTACGAGCTCGAACTTTGGCAAAATTTGTAGTTTTTTACACGTTTGGAACCCGAAATATCTCTTTTTATAAAAATAAATAATCGTAAAAGCATTAAATCTATTAATAAAGAAGTCTACGTGGAGAGTATTCTTACTAAAATTAACACCTTTAGTAAGTTCAGGACTCCTCAGGATAAGCTACTGACATCCTTAGTTTTTGTAAGGGTACGGGAAAAATAAAATCTTCCCAACATTTTTAAAACTGACAAATCATTTGGGAACATCTAAATTCAAATCAACTTTGCACAATACACGTTTGCTTCTTTTAAAAGAAAGAATACAACTAACGACATTTTTCTTGCACACTACCTCCAAAAAACTATTGAAACTTCGCCCTTTCCTACCAAACACCCTCAGATCAGACATTTGATCTACATTGGACTGCTGATATTTTGACCGACCCTAATGAATTAAAGAGTTTTCCACACAAAAACAAAAAATAAAATTTGACTAATGACTTACAGTAAGGCAAACACAACTAACAGATACACTAAAAATTATCTCTGACCATCCTCTCAACAATGAAATGATTTCAGCAATATAGAATCCCTAATACTTTTCGTTGAATAAATTCAATATTCTTTCGAAATTTTTTCTCTTGAAGCTTCAGCTTTTAACTTGAAAGGTAAATATCTATCTCCTTGCGACTAGAATCCCTGAATACCAAGCCCTCTCTCACAACCAGCATCCAGCCGTCGCGTAAAGCGCAGTGGGGGCGTACACGAGAAATCCTCTTTTAAAAAGGGGATACTGAGCCTGAAACGGCATTCGGGGGCTTACTGGCTAGCGAGGGTGGTCCAGGTTCACAGTGGGCGCAGAACTAGGAGTTTCACTCTTACTTTCAAGTTCCGATGACCAAGTTGATATACATTCTTCTTTCACCTGCACATGGAAAATATCTCGAGTTGATAAAAATCCTCGACGATTTGTACTTTTCACCCTAGAGTCTACCGAAATATTTTGTTCTACGCCCAAGTGAATCAACTCTGAATCGTATCAAGCCAATTTTTCTTTGGATAAATAAATCCATGATACGAGGTGCTACAGGGGTCAGGAGGAGCGACCAATACTAACCCACTTGCCCCACTGCTGAAGGTCTGTCAATCCTCCACACGGATTCAGAAAACTAAGAGGAACTGCTCTCTCAAATGAATCTCATGAAAGAGAAGAACTTATGGAAGAAAAAGTAAATCACAACAGTAAACCGAGATCTAAATTCTATAATATTAAAATAATAATGCAAGGAATTCCCACCAAAGTTATGATTGACACCGGAGCAGAAATAAGCTGTCTCACGGAAGACTTCCGGCCAGAAAATAATAAAATTTAATCAAGACAAAAACTTCTACCCAATAAAAATATAGCTGTTAAAAGACCGTTCGGAAACAAAATAATTCGCTTTAAAAGCAAAATCAAATTAAATGTAGCTTTTCCATTAAGCCAAACTAAACTGGAATTCCTCATAGTTCCGGCATTGTCAAAACCATGAAGAATGGGGATCAATATCGTGGAGAACCTACAGAGCATAATAGATTTCAAAACACGAAACATAACTTTTTTAGAACTCGAAGGAAGCCCTTTTAAGCTAAGATCAGAAGGAATTTTTGAAGAGCTCGAAATAAAAGAAGAAGAATCAACTAATAAGAGTAAGAGAGAGAGACTTTCAACAAGGAAGAAAGATATAGAGAGGGTGTTGACGGAGGGGAGGGGGAGGGGGCTAGAGTCACGTCCCCCTCCCCTCATTTGAATAATCGAAATTCAAATCATATGGTCTTGAAGATATTAAAATGCGCTAATATGCGCCATAAAGAAAAAATGTTGTCACAGGCTTATACTGCCCAACATGTCGAAGGCAGTTTTTCTTAGAGTTGGATTTTTTTTATTTGATCATTTTACACGGGGCTGTCCCGGTATATATCATCAGTCACGGACGCATTTTTATAACTCAATCAAGTGATCTGATGAGAGCAGTCTGCCAAGACATATTGGACAAAGCCTGATTTTTACCCCATCATTGACGGACTGGGGTTGCAGTCAAGTACACGATGGGGGGACCTACAGCTTAAAGTGGGTTCCGAACCACCAGAACCTCGGTAAAGGTACATTGAAAAATTTCTAGAGGTACCGGCTCAGGGATCGAACCCCGGTCCTCTTTAGGTAAAGTCCGAGTGTCTAACCAACTGAGCCACCGAGCAATATTTATTATTAGTATTATAATTATTTTAACCATTATTATTATCTGGTGATGAGATTATTTAATAATTATAATTAAATTTAATTCAAATAACAAAATTAACGAAAAATTAGTTTATTTTAACAATTCTGATTTTTCCAGAAAATTAATCGTCTTAAGTGTAACGTGAAGTTACAGTAGGGACCTTACTCCTTCCGGCACTGGTTTAATTCGAAACGGTGGGGCCCAAAAGTTTGCGATCGGGGTCGACAAGTCCCGAAAACAAGGTTAGCAGGTCGTCGACCACGGATCGCCTGTTTTCGCCTCATCGCGACGGAGGAAGATAGTTTTAAACCCGCAGTTTCGTCTACAATATCATCTCTTTGTGATAAGTGCCTGTGTTCGTGCCTATTGGTGAACAATCTTCCCAGGATTTTGGATTAACCAGGATAAACGACATCGACATCTACGCTGCTCCGGCTCCTCCTGGAGAATCTACTACTCAAATACAATTACGCTGCAAGTTATTAAATAAATCCCCATTAGGTTAAACATATTACTTGTTTGACTGTCTACACCTTCTCTTAGCATCCTGACTTCCCCCATTCTCTTGACATGTAGCCAATTCACGGGCCGTCGGCTACATAAGTTGAAATTTAAGCTGCCACATTAAAGGTTGAACAAGTTTGATACTACTTTTATCTACTTATCAATTGTGGTTTAGTCACATTTATTTCAGGTTGAAAAATATTTATTTAAGCTATGCATTATTATTGGTAACCATCTTTACACAGAATGATGTTGGAAATTTGTGGTTTTTAATGTTATTTTTAACTTTTATTTTCCTCGATGGACAAATAATGAGTAAAAACAATAAATTAATTATTATCGATGTTAGGTTTTTTGAACAGGGGAATGCATTAAAAATGTAGTATTAAATTTTTTATCTACATGATATATAATCAATATTTTTTGAATACTTATTAAAAATGTTGAAGAAAATGGTCTCCAGTCCGGCTGAGGTTTGAGCCCAGCTCAAACTTTTTTTGTACGGTATTTAATTCATATAATTGTCTCTCCGCAGCTCATTTGGTTAGCTCATCTGACCGGAAATCTGAAAGAGCTGGGTTCGAACCCCAGGGGAGATAGAGAGCATTTATGTTACAATTTAAAATAAATTATACATGACAATGATCATAGAGTATTATTTTGTAAAGCAACCTTTTCTCTTTCACGATTTTTTCTTTTAATAGACACTTAAAAACTATTCGTTTGCGATCATTGATAAAAAACTGTTTGTTTTAGGAAAAGGAGAAGATAGGAGGGTACTAATAGTAAAGAGTGTTTCTTTCCATTACTGTTTGTCTACTTTATTGAAGTATCTAACTCTAACTAAGAAGTGGAAAACTCGGAATAACAACCGGGACCTTCAAACACTATTCTAAAAGGAAACTGCTAAAAACAATAATACACTGTGTTATTTATTTATTTAAACAGCTTGGTACAAGGTAATATTATATGTACTAGCAACAATTTGTACTTAAAATATAAAACTTTTTTGGTACTCTATAAAGCAGAATTATGGGGGTGAAATTTAAGAGGGAATTTGAATTCGTATTTCATTTTTTAAAGTTAATTATCTGTACAATGTCTGTAGTGAATCTTGATTTGAAACAGTTTCAATAAAATTAAATGGGAAGATTGGGCGTAAAGGGCCTACTTGACATTCCTGCATTTCCTCTGGTGTCATATACTGAACTGTAACGCTTATCATATTTATCTTTATCCTCCTATGGTATCTACTTCTCTTGTGTATTGCACGAAGAATCCCAGTATACTCCAATATTGCAAAAACGTCACCATTTGATGTTGATAATACAAGATGTTCTTGGCTTGATATGGACCGAAATCTACCATTTCCTATTGACAATAGAATTGGTACATCTGCCGGAAAAATGTATCTTCGAAATTCGAATTGTCGGTTTAGATTTCTGCGGGGAATAAGCCGAACATGTCCAAGTTGAGTTAGTGCGTATCCAAGTACTCGATTGACAGGCAGCATTCTAGGGGGAGACCTGCTCCTTTCACGAAGACAAGGCTCCTCAGGCAGCTGAGGTGCACGAATAGTAGAAGAAGGTCGCCAACGTCTCATGCGCGGAGTGTCAGGCCAATTGCTACTTGACTCTGAACTCAATTCTGCAAAATGTTATCAAGAATTAATTGAAATGAGTTTGAACAATAAAGTTGCAATTAGTTTTTGTGGAGATTGCAAAGTAGTTAATATATTCGCTGAAAATTTCGATGATTTTAAGGACATTTAAAAGTTCTCAAGTTAGGTATTATAATAGATTTTTTAGTATTTCAGGAAATATTGGCATATTTCGTGTCATTTTTAGCGATTTTATTGTATTCTAATTGATTCCAAAAAATTTATTCATAAAAATGTATTGATTTTGTATAATTTTAAAGATTTTCAAATATTTGAAGTTATTACAGACCAGCAGAAATGGAGTTCGTAAAACGGAACAACTAGAATAAGAGGTTGATCAAATCAGCAATATTTTTTTTTTTTGAAGTTCAAAATATATTGAAAGTTGTATTGATAGTAAATTATTATATTTACCAATGTAATTAATGGTGACCGCCAAAGTCAAAACGAAACTATAAGCCGTCCTCATTTTTTCAAATGATTTAAAAGTCTGATTAATAACTTAAGGAGCAAGTAGACTGAAAGGGTAACTAATATATATATATACCTCACTTTGGAAACAACCCTATCGTAAATCAGATAATTAATTATATAAAATAATATAATAAATACTGATAATTTATGATAATCATAAATGTGTAAACTTCAGAAGAAAATGTTATGCCTATAATTTTGGAGATAACGCATCTTGCAGAACAAATACATAAGATAGTCGTTATCTCTCAAATTATAGGTGTAAAGTTTTTTTTCTGAAGTTTACACATTTACGATTATCTTAAATTATCAGTAATTATTATATTCTTTTATATAATTAATCGTCTCATTTACAATAGGATTTTTTCCAAAGTCAGATATCATTTTTCCAATGAATGGATCCTATAGTTTATAAAATTCTAATTTTATGAACGCCCATAAAATATTTTGTACATATTTTTTATTTTTACAATATTTTGTACTATCTTTAACTTAATGTTGAAATATCAATTTTATATGACGGGGTCGATTAGAGAGCCCTGCTGACGTCAAAGGGGTCGGATTTTTCACTAATTACAGCTTATGTGTCAGTGATTCTAAAATAACTTTTTCCGTTCCGGTGTTTTGTTTTGGTTATGTGCACTTTGAAAGCATATTTCGCAAAATATTATTTTAAAAAATGTCAGGGCAGGTTTTGTAAAAGCAAATAGCGGAAATCTACCAAAAATAGATGTATTTATAGTATCAGAGTATTTTCAGAGTAATTCTGACTTTGTAAGTGCGTAAAATTATAGGTTATGTTTCGATATTGGGATATAGAATTTCTTCTGAATGTCGAAAATGAAATTTCGTTTTTGCACAAATTTTTTTTCGGATACGTTGTAATGGCTGAGAGGAACATTACGGAGATGCATTGATAACCTGTGTATTGAAAACCTTTGCATTGAGAACTGTGCATTAATAACGCTTGAGTCACGTGCGAAACAACAATATTCGCATAAAGTCCCATGAAGTCTTCTTAAATCATTTAACATCTCTTTACATCTGATAAAACTCTCATTTTTTAAAATGCTACTAAATACCTGGAAACTTCCATCTACAAGAATACTACTTTGGAATTCCGGAAAATCGTATGAAATCTTAGAAAATCAATAAAAAAACGCCTAGAATATTTAAGATCGTATATGTAATCTGTAAAACCCTAAGAAATTTGTTCAAATATATTAGAACCCATTTAAAAATAATGCCACACGGGCAAGGACACACGGGCAAGGACACCTAATGGAGAACTATAAAGTCGTCTGCAGAATGAGATCCAATTTTGAGATTTATGATGGTCAGGAGAAGCAGAAGCCCAGAGCAAGCTCGCAAGCCATTAGAAGCATGAGTAATAATTACGATGACGTATAGCGAATGCGCAGTAAGATAGCATGTAAGCTTTGTTTCTAAGAATACATGTGATGGTTATGCAAAGACAATAGAACCCGCGAAAGGCAGTGAGTATAAACAAATAGAGAACAAAGAAAGATACAGTAGCAGAGTTTAAACTTCACGGGGCTTGCATAACCTCTTCATATATATATTTTTTTATAAGTACGCTCTTATCATGTTGTTGATCTGAACTTGGCAAAAATGTAGAACGATAGAAGCCTCGAGAAACATAATACATTGAAGTTTTGATATTTTAATTTAATTTCTATCTGAGTTTGGATTGAAAACAATGATTTTTGCCTACGGGATATTCCCTTATTTTAGCTGGGGCTAACCTCTCCGCTACGCGGCTTATCGTATTTATTGTTATTTCAATGAACTTTCTTTCTTTTGTTTATATTCCACCAAGAAACCCAATATAATCCAATATAGCAAAAGCGTCACAATTGGGAACAGTATTGCTGGTTTATTTCAAAGAGCTTAACAAGAAATATAAACCTTCATGCCTTTAAATGCTCAAAAGTACATTGAATGTAAAAGAAGGTGTTTACGTTAGCAAATACCTTCTTTTGAATGCCTTTCTGAAAAGTAAATCTGCAGGATTTATAGGTAAAAAATAAAAAGCTTTGACTTCTAAAGAAGTTGATACATTCTTAATTGAAGCAGCGGACCATATCCATCTAAAATAAAACGGAGCATAGAGATCGTCTTGCGGTCAAAATTCCTGATACGAAAACGAAAAAAACCTCGGAAATTTACTACTGACAAAGAATCTCGTGAAGGAGTAAATGAATCAATAGCAAAAAAGGTTTATGCACCATACAGGTAATTGGGAAAAATAAATTCTAAGGTATGCCAAATGAAATCGCGAAATATTTAAATCGCCGATTCCGGATTATATATCATTACCGCAAGTATATTTTAATACGTCCTTTGTGGTTCATAACTTCAACAAAAATCAACTAGCTGTCTAATATCAATATTATTTAGTTGTAGGCAAAGATTAAAATGTTTTATTATGTTTCTATACTTAGCGCTACTTTTTATCTTATCTGAATATATACAAATAAATTGATATTTCAGAACAGTTGAGTTTAATATGTGTGGATTTCCAGAAAATTCAAGCATTTTAATGAGATTTTAGAAGATTATGTATACATCACATAATATATAAGGGATTTAAAGGACGAAATTCATAAAAATTCTAATTTAAGATAAGTTAAATAAGTTAAGTAAATTTTAAGTGTAAACAAATCTCGATCAAATTGAGCAAAATGGGAGTAAAGAGAATTGATGAAGAATTTAACAGCATATACTTAAATTCAAAAAATTCTCACGAATTGGATGTAATTCGTGAGAGTTTAATTAGAATGATGAGAAAAAGAATCGGATACATTGTGCAGAATTCTTGGAAATGAAACCAAGAATCTGACAATCAAACTTGGACAAAAAAGTTTTTTTTGTCTAATTTTGGTCATTAGATTTTTGGTTTTACTTTCATGAGTTCTGCGTATTAACTTTATTACTGGACAACAAATAAGATTTTAAATTTGATTTTAATTGATTAGAATTTCTTAACATTTATTCAAATGTAAATCATGATAATTCAAGGTGAATTAAAAAAATTCAAAGTAAATTCAAAACAGTTAAGATCAATCGAAAAAAGTACAAGTTAAGGTAAAAAAATTTTAAATATTGAAAAAAATTGATAAAATTCAGTAGATCTAGAATTAATTGCGAAATATTCAAGGAAGCAATTTCATTAAATGCCTAAGAATACAAGGGAACTTTCAAGGATTTTGGATTAAACTAGAAAATCTAAAATAAAAAATGCAATGAATTGGATATCGATTTGAGTGATTTAAAACAAAATCAAGTCAATTTCAAATGATTATAACGGAATGGCAACTGAGTGAAAAGAAATGTAGAAACAATATATTTTTTCTCCTGGAAACCTCCGGACGCCGTCCAGCAAAGTACACAAGTATCAGTTCCTCGCCTCAGCTGCCGTCTTCCCTTCGACTTTCAGAATTTCAGCGTTGAGGCTGCTGATTGTATAGTGATTAGGGGAAGGATCCAATGAGTTGACCCCGACAATGAGTGTCTCTTTACTAGCGTCCGCCGTATCGATTGGTTCCGTTCTATGGACTACCGAGGTTCCCATTGGCTGCCCGCCTGCTAGTCTTTAAATGACCGCTTTGAGTTCCGGCCGATATGTTTTTGCTTTACAACGTAGCGATGCAGGATATGTTCTGTCTGATACGTTGGTGTGTGTCTAGATGGTTTCGGTAGACACACTTGGTTGGCAGAACGTGTTTCAGGGTTAAGACTGTGACTGACTGGTGTTGCCTCTGTTTGTGCGTTGACAGTTTGGTTTATTTTTTCTCCGACCTTTATTCAGAAGTTTATCTGTTAAAAATAGTGTTTATTATCGTCTGCGGATCTTGGCTGGACAGTGGGTCTTTCAATGTTATTTCTTTGCCTCATGTGTCTATACTTTCCATGACGAGGTGTGGTTTCGTCGAACCCACGGAAAACTGTTATTACCTTTTGTGATAACTTTATCTTTAAAACGTCGTTACAATATACATATATATTTGGTTTCTCTGTACCAAGGGTTTCTGCTGAATATGGTTACAATAACTGATATGCAATTGTGGACAGTTGTCCAAGGGCGGTCCCAAAGGAATTAACTCCCGAGCGACGGCGTACCAACCGTGCCGAAAGCAGAATGGCATGTGGGTGAAGTGTCTTAAACCGTGACTCTGGGATTCCAAGCGATCTTTTCGAGTATTAATCCTTATCTTTGCTATCGGGAGTCTACTAGGATGGACGAACACCTTTCCGTAGCTTTTCGCGGGAAAAACAATCATAACGAATGCCGACTGCTCTAGAGTTGGGAGAGCTAATCAAGACAGAGTAAATGCGATCGACCGGCGGAATGTCGAGAATTTCAGGTAGATAGATCGACTTACGGACGACCTGCTAGAGTACCATGATACAGCATGGCCCCTAAACGAGGTTACATGGCATGAGAACTCCGGCTAAGGTGCTATGTAAGCCGAACGCTTACTCAATTGTAACCAGAATAAGCCGGCAACAGAGAAAATCAGACCAATAGCAGGGATATATCCTACATAAAAAGAGCCCAGAGAAACATCAATATCCAGGTTCTTCTCAAGACCAAAGATCTGGCGGAATTTGAGGACGAGGTACTTGGAGGTTCGTCTGAAATTTTACCAAATTTTTTAGTGTTTAAAACTTTAAAGAGTTTTTTCCACAACTCATTTTTCCAAAGCCGGTGTCCCACTTAACTTCAAAATCACTGCAGGTCATTTTAGATGGGAAATATATGCGTCATCAGAAACATGAAAACAATGAGTATCAATAAGAGTCCTTTTCAGGATAAAAAAATGTCATTGTTCAAGTCCTTTACCATCTATATGACAAACGCGTACATCGTTGACATGCCTGGTTCATTTTACGCTACCCAAAATTATGCATAGATTATGAAGGTAGTTTTCTCCGGCTCACATGGCCTAAAGTCACTTGTGCGATGAAGCGAAATTTTTCTCCTTGACAGGGGCTTCCGAAATAATCAAATGTACTTTGTGACGTGGTAGATATGGCAGTCATTAAACAATTTAATGTTGCTACAACAAACCGGGAATTTTTTTAATAAACCGGCCTGAGACACTACCGAACGATAAATAGCCAATTCAAACTTGGTAGTTTCTGCCCGCTAGAAATAAAGAGCATCATCGTATGGACGTCCGAGACCACTACTCAAAAGAGCCGCAATCGAGCGCGGGGTCCTGACCCTGCGTCGAGAGAATGAAGTCTCTTTGTATCAATATTGTCTTACCGGAATATGATGCTATCCAAAAATACTAATACGCGTGTTAATTACGTATAATTTTAGATGTCCACATATATTTTTAAAGTCTTTGTTATAGAAATGTTACCATATATACCGGGGCAAAATTTCCAAAAATTACGAGTCTGCGAACTCAGCCTGCTATGCCTATCCCTGTGATCTCGGCAGCGTCGCCCATTTGACAATAACCTTGAGTAGAGAATTTTGACCCCTATGTACTTTAAAAGACAATTTTGACCACACTCTTGCTCTGTTGTCGAGGCACAAAACATGTCCTCATGGGAAGACCAAGCCTATGGTGGTGTGTTCAATGAATGTTTGAAAAAATTGAGCCTCAACGAAAGACTGCCGGAACTCAAGCCGAGCAATCCCAGGTTTGATAATTTTCTCTCTTGATACACTCGATTGTCGAATGGGCATTGATTGTATATTGATTGTTGAGAGAAAGTTGAGAAATCTTGCCACGTGTTCCGACTATGGAGCCACGCCAATTTCAAATAAGTGCGTGATTTCACAAGTGAGTTTATTATTTTTGTCGTACCTACCCCTTCGTCTTTTAGAGTTGGAATTTTTTGGATAAGGAAAGTTAAGTGAAAGTAAATAACGGGTGATATCGTACCGGTATGCACATTGACAAAAGATAATAGCTCGGGGTGTAATCTTCAAAGTGCACAATTATCGACAGAGAAATTTGACGAATTACGTTAGACCGCAAAGATTCGTTGGGTTGTAGACACAGTGCACGGATCAATGGGTCAAAAGTATAAGCTTTTGCATTATGAGCTATTCAATAAGCTACTTCATGCAGTGGGCCTCTGTTCGCATGTAGCTTGTTTTGTACATAATTGATACGAAAAGCGTTTAAATTCGAATACAGGAATATCTGATAAAATAATATGATGCATGAAGTCTAGGCGTAGGGTAGAAAACACTTTGGCCATTGAAGTCAAAAAGTAACGATTGAGTTGTCAAAAAAATAATGGCCCTTCTGCCATGCTTCGTTCACGGTCGAACTTGATTTGATTAAAATTTAACTTCGGAAAAATTTTGGAAGATAGGCACAATCTGCCGAATTTTCCTCACTTTTCAGAGAGGATTGCTGGATACATATATTTTTTTATTCGACAATGCGTAATTTTTGTAAGAACCCGCGTGAAAAAAGTTTGCATGACTCCGATCGTATTCTATGAGAAATTGAAAAAATTAACATTTTTTGATTAACGAAAACAATTCCAAATAGTGAATCGACGACCCGGGTGCCCCGGCTCCTCCACCAGGAAGTTTAGCGCGTATTCTACGAGATCTGTTTAAGAATTTATACTGTGCAAAATACCAAAATATCTACCAATGATAAGTCGGCGATCCGGGTACACCAAATCGATCACCAGGTGCTTTTTTGTGTATTCTACGAGATTTTAGAAAAATTTGAAGTTTGTGAATAACGAAAATAATTCCAAATGGTGAGTCGACAAACCGGGTGCACTGGGTCACGCACCATGTAGTTTAGCGATTATTCTACGAGAACTTCTTCAAAATTTAAATTGCTCCGACAGACAAAATAACTGAAAATTGTGAGTTGAAGATCCGGGTGTAACAGATTGAGCACCAGGCACTTTAATACTTATTCTAAAAGAATTATCTGAAAATTAACACTTTGTGAATAACGAAAACAATTCTAAATGGTTAGTCGACAAACCGGGTGCGCCGAGTCGCGCACGAGGTAGTTTAGAATGTATTTTACGAGAAATTCTTCAAAATTTAAATTACTCCAACAGCGAAAATAACTACCAATGATAAGTCGACGTTTCGGGTTCACGAGATCAAGTACCAGGTTTTTTATTACGTATTGTACGAGAACTGTTTGAAAGTTTATATCATTTGAATAACAAAGACAATTCAAAATGGAGATTCGACGACGTGGGTGCATCGGCTCGTGCACCAGATAGCTCAGCACGTATTCCAGAAGAACTTATTTCAAAATATAAATTTCTCTAACAACCAAAATAACTTCCAATAGTAAGCCGACGATCCGTCTGAACTTGATTGCGCAGAAATAAATCATCAGAAATAGACCCCCAATGACTACGTAAATAAAATTTTGAATGACCTGGTGCACGATCCGACGAATCTGGGTTCTTGATTCACCAGTTGAAATTTGTTAGCTATTGAAAAAATAAAAAATTGTTTAAGTTCTCGTAGAAAACTTGCTAAATGGTCTGATGCACGATCCGATACACTCTAATCATCGACTTACTATTTTGAATTGTTTTGGTTATTCACAAAATTCAAATTTTTTAGTATTTCTTGTTGTATACGTAATAAAGTACGTCGTGCTCAATACGTTGTACCCGAATCGTATACTTATCATTGGTAGTGATTTTGGCAGTGAGCACAATTTAAATTCTTAAAAAGTTCTCGTAGAAACGGATCAAACTACCTGGTTTTCGATCAGGTGTACCCAGATCGTCTACACAACATTTTTGTTTCTTTTCGCTATTAGAACCATTTAAATTTTGACAAAGTTCTTGTGGAATACGTGATAAGCTACCTGGTGCGTTACCCGGTGCACCGGGGTCGTCGACTCAACATTTGGAATTGTTTTCGTTTTACACAACATTTGAATTTTTTCAATTTATAGCAAAATACGTGATAAAGTACCTGGTGCTCCATCCGGTTCACCCGGATCGTCGAATCACCATTAGTAGTTATTTCGGCAGTTGCTATAATTTAAATTCCTAAAAAGTTCTTGTAGATTACGTGCTAAGCTATCTAGTACGCGACCCGGTGCAAACTTAAGGTTTCCATTTTGAACACAGGCTTATTTTTTTTGACACTTACATGTTCATAAGAAAATTCATTTGTGTTTAGCGTGTCGGCCGAAGCTTGGCAGAGGAGCCATTAGCCATGCTGGACCTATTGTTCTTAACCATGGGATAACCGTGGAACGACCGTGGGTAAACATTGACCCAATCTTTAGCCAAGCTCACTCCACGCTTACCCCACGGTTAACCCACGGTCAACCCAAGGTTGACACACGCTTATACCATTTTTGATCCAGGGTTCACACATTGAACCTTTCCCACGCGGTTCGTGACGCTGACTAACTATATGTAATCATTTGGTATTACGAAATCGTGCATTGTAGTATCATAAAATCAGCGGGAAAAAGTGGATTGGGCCTCCTAGGGAAACCACTTTTTAAAAAACGCGTCGTGTACTCTACCTTCTAGTTTTTTTAACTATGGCACACGGCGCCGATCAGTTGAGGGAATAAATATGTTAATCCATGGAAAGTATAAATTTTTTTATTGAAAATACGTTTGTTGCAGGTCAAAGATATCATTTTTAAAAAAGTCTCGAAAGCTTCAAACATTTTTTTTGCTTGTTACTTTGGCCATAAAATTCTCCTGAATTTTTAGAAATTTGCCATATCATTCTCCATAACATATATTTTGTTCATCAAAAGCGGCGCAAAGTTTATCGAAAAAAAAAAACACTTTTTTATTTTCCTTTCCCCCTCCATAACCTCTAAAAAGTGCAGTTTATAGGTTGAATTTCTTCGTAGTCTTTTACTTTGTTTTAGATTCTTGTCTTGATAACAATTCATGCACATTATCTTTAATATCTCGACTGCCTGTCCTGCTTTACGTTCTGAAATTAAATTAAATCAACCCGCAAAATTTCTTCGATCTAAAAATCTCTTCCTTGTACCTCATCATGGTTGAAACTATTGCACGAATTTGGCACTGGGTAGTATATGATAAGAAGCGAACGCTATTGATGAATTGTTCAACAATAATTAGTTTAATTTGTTTCCACGCTGATACGACTAATTTCAACAATTTGCTGCGAAATTCAATCAGTATCGTGGAATTAGGCTTGCTTAGATGAGTTAGATTTAAGTTGTTTTTTCAATAAATAAATATATAAATAGCAAATAAATAATAAAATAGATTTAAGTTCATAACTATTTCTGAATTATATTGAACTTTAAATAATATTTTAGGTTCTTTGAAAGATTCTGTGTCATTTTCATGAGATTCAAATATGTCGAAGTATTTCAGACCAAGGCAAATAGAGTTTCAAAATAGCAGTAATTTGCATAGAAGGAGAACTAAAATATAAACCATCCTTATTTTATTTTAGTCGATAAAAATCTGACGAATACTTTAGCAAAGAATTAAATTAAAAAGGTAATTAATAAGTATTCAACTGTTTTATCAAAGTACACATATATAGTTTAGCCTTTATCTCACAATTCATAGGCGTCAAGTTGGTCCTTATGAAGTTTTCTCAATTATTATCATTTTTATAATTATTATTATTATTATTCTTATCTGATTTCGCAACATTTGTGGTGACCTTAAAGAATTGTGTACCATTAACATAAAACTAGGCTGACGAAAAAAAACAACTAATAATAATGTTATCAATCAGTAATAAAAGTATTTGACTTTTCAACTTTCTAAATATTTGTTGTATAATGCATTTTATTATTGAATTCCTTTTTTCAAATAAAATGTATCGCCAATTATGAATTTTGCTGAAATCATCACGAAATTCCTGATTAAAAAGACTGATATCGAAAAAAACGAATTTTTCCATCTACAGATGCCCGAATAATGCATTTTTTTGTTAAATTTGTATTCGAAAATGATAAAATTTATCAACTAATGATAAATGTTGTCGAATTTATTATAAAGAGAACATAGAAAAAAACGAGTTTTTATGTAGACAAATACCTAATTAATGTATTTCTTGATTAAATTTGTCTGAAGAAATCATATCAACTTATTATGAATGTTGCTGAAATTGGCATGAAGTTCCGAACTGAAAAGACTAGCATTGAAAAAACCGAATTTTTCTGACGACAAATGTTCGAATAATGCATTTTTAAATTAAATTTGTTTAAAAAATCATAAGACCCTGAATCCGAAAAACAGGTTTTTACGAATGCTCCGCTGTCTGTGTTTCTGCGTGTATCTGGATGTATCTGTAGATATTTAGTTTGTTAGAACGATAACTTTAGAAAGAATTGATCAACTTATCCTAATTACCTTTTTGATAAAGCCAACATTTACCAGAGTTATAGCATTTACGAAATTCCAAAAAAACACACGAAAATCAGCATTTTAAGCCAAACAACGCATGATATCAAAAAATTCAAGAGAAAAAGAATGTTTCTTTTTGAATTCCCTACAAGATTATCATAACAACTTTTTCAATTTTTTTGAAAAATCGAAAATTCAACAACTTTTTCAATTTTTTTGAAAAATCGAAAATTCAAATTTAGATAGCATAAAAAAAAATAATGTAAAATAAAAATTGCATTTTTACATTAAAGTATTTGAAAGATTCTCAATTATATAACAGTGTTTGCAAAAAAAAAATAAGTTTTTGGTTTCGTACCTAAATGAGGGCCGGGAATGTGCAAATGAGATCATATGAACTCATATCTAACACAACGCTGCTGAAGCTTAGTGACCTTCTCAGCATAAAAAACTGACCAGGTATTAGTACCGGTTGAAACTAACCCCCCCCCCCCACCCTCACCCGAAACCCCCCATTAATCGAAGTTTCGTGAGTTACTGAGGTTAAGGATATAATTTAGAAGTTAAAAAAGGCGCTAAAACTTGCGAGCGAAGCGAGTCGCGCACGATGAGAATGTGCCCGCGAAGCCGGCGGATTTTTTCATTTAATATTGTTTTCATTCAAATATCTTGCAATATAACTTGAAAAAACATATATTTATGAAAAGTCTTAGAAAAATTTGTTCAACAAAAAATTTTTTATTTGAGTTTTAATATTTAATCAAAATTATTAATAATTAATATTAATTATTATATAAATAATAAACTTGACCTTTATTTTAGGTCACCAAAAGAGTATAACAAAGGCCAATCCAATCTGTTAATTCTTTCGAAATGTATCATGCTAACAAACTAAAAATGTACAGACAGACAACCGAATTTGTAACAAAAAATGTTTTTTGGATTCAGGGGGTCTTAAAATGTGGAAAAGTACCTAGGGCTAAATAGCCCTCTAAGGAACAGGATAATACAAGGTCATTACTAATTTATACAAGCACTGATCGGCAATACACTTGATTAATCTTATAACTAAATCTATGGACTAACTATAATAAATAGAGTCGACCTCAGAATTCTTGACAGATTAGGTATAAGATTACTACATAGTAATGAACATTGAGTGATTAATTACAAGCTCTTATGTGTATTACAGTAGACATTAAGAGGGAAAAACTTAATATTAAATCAGTCTGTGAAAGCGCAAACAGTGTATTGTAAACTGGTGGCGATCCATTGTTGACACTGTCACACACTACCACCCGACTTTGTGACTGCGTGGTTTAGCAGTTCTTTGTAGGATTAAGCCAGCCGATGCAATATTGGCGTTCTTGTTTATTGCAGTACCCGTTTATCGCAGGACTCGTCTATTGCCAGACTCAGGACCCGTTTATCGCGTGATACAGCTGGCCCCATTACCCCCACTCTCCACTTTCACATCTCTCGGTAAACCAATAGCTGAAAAGGCGGGAACGGGTTGCTTTGAACCTGAACATTGTAGATACAAAGACCGTTAAACGGAGCAATGTCAGCTTGATATGTCATCAATGACATTGCTAAAATGAAATGCGATATAAAAAGACGATATCGCAAATTCGAGTCATTTGAACATTTCATGTTGATTTACTGTTACAAATCAACGACATAATTGCGTTCTTTGAAACTTTTTAAAGAACTCATTTAGATTGAAATATTTTCTAACGAAAAAAATCGAACTAAAATCATGGAATATTCCACTGCATTAGTTCAATTTTTAGTTTAAAAGAAATAATTTTTAAATAGAAAATATAATTTTCAATCAAATGGTCAAATTTTCAGAAGGAATAGTTTAATTTTTATTATTTTGAACTAATTTTTAACGAAGTAGTTGATATTTTAACTGGAGAACTTGAATTTTCACTTCAAAAAATTAGTTTTCCACCAGAAATACGAGTTTTCCACAAAATAGTAAAATGTTCAACCAAGGAGATGGATTTTTTAATAAGATTATGAATCTTTAACGAAAAAAGTTGTTTTTTTAAGAAAGGGGTTTGACTTTTAGTAAAGTAGTTAAATTTTCAATAAAAACGGTGAATTTTCAACCAGAAAGCTCAATTTGCAAACAAAAATTAAATTCTTACATTTAAGCTGCAAAAATAAATGTTTTATACCGAAAAAATCATTTTCAATACAACGGTTTAAATAAAAAGCAAAGAAATAAGTTTTTAAATAAAATAATAAATCTTTAACTAAAAAAAAAATAAGTTTTCACCAAGCAGTCGAATTTTTAACAAAAGAGCATAATTTTTTATTTAAAAATACCAATTTTCAACAAAATACATAAATTTTCAACTGATAGAATATAAATTTCTAACCAAGATACAATATTTAAATTACAATCAAAAAGACAAATGTTTTTCCCATTGAATTTAATTTTCTACCATAAAGTCTAATTTTTAACAAAACATGCATTTTTAACTAGAAAATATCAACTTTTAACTTCAATAGAATAGTTAAATTTTCCAGTAAAAGCTTAATTCACGAAACTACTTTCCGTTGTATTTTCCCTAATATCGCCAGTCGTCCAGTCGCTGGGTAGTTTCGGATTGCAAAAGATTCGAACAAGACCAAAATTGGCAATTATCCTTATTTTGGGTCACTAATCAAAACCCAAAAAAAATCCCACAAATCAGGCTCCTGCGAACAAAATGGCGGCCAAAATCACGTTTTTGGAATAACTCGTTTTCAATGCACTTTAGGGCAAAAGTAGTCCTATAGAGAGTTGTAGAGAACACAATTTACTATCACTCTTGTAATAAACAAATTTTTCTCATATTAATATTTTACGAGTTATGGCATGGAAAAGCAGATATGTATGGAATATGTACATTTATTTGTTTCCACATCACTTTTGAGGTAAAATTAGTGAAGCGTTTTTATTAAACGTGGTATCCACTGTAGGCCTAATCCACAAGCTTTTTCTTTCAGAAAATATTTACAGTTCTATCGGATAATAATTAAATTTTTGGTTTTACCCTTATAGAGCGCCTGGGTTGACTTGATGGATTTCTTTTTTAAGGCCTGGATGGGCCAGATTGATTGATGTCTTCTTGAAGGTCAGCAGGATTTTCTTCGTGATCACCCTCCTCCTGCTCTTTTTCTTCTTCTTCTACTTCTTCTTCTTCACTCCAAAAATACCCCCCATAGCGCGGAAAGTGTTCAAACCGTCAAGGTTTCTCTTTTTAAAATCAGCATTCTCAAACACATATTGACAGAAAGCATCTGAATCAATTAAGACACCTGGTCGCATGATAGCCGATATCTCAAACGGCACATATTCATCGTATGTGCAACAAAACCAGAGCGACGACAATACATTAATGAGCTGCTTATATCCAAACTTCTTATACAGAAATTAACCAACTACAAACTGCTAAGACGATAGGAAAGAACGACGTCATGCTGCTGATATAATAGCATGAGCTAGAGCAGTACATTTAGCCTCCCATTTGTGCAAAGCATTACGCTTATTTTTCAAAATGACGCTTTGAAGAAAGTTATTTTAAGTTTCAGAAACAAGCATACTTACATCTTGTGAGAAAGCATCCGGAGGTGGATACTGGTTCGTTTCATAAGTCCGGGATCTGATGTCTTCCAACACGATTAGTGCTGCTGCTTCAACAATCCGTAATCGTTCTTTCTATTCATTTAATTTCTTATGCTCATAAAAAGATTCTGAAATTACTTTGAAGTCCGTGTTCCGAAGGTAAACAACTGTGGAATTTTTTCTTGCCATAGCGAGAAGAATATCATCGCCATACTTTTTAATTAATCTTGACTTCACTGTCCTGACATTGGGCCGGTAATCTCCTTGTATTTGTTGCATGAGATCGTCAAGGGTAAACTGACATTCCTTTGAGTTTTCAGCCATGTACGAATAAACGATTTCCATTGCTTGATCCATAATGTTGGCTCATTTAAGTTTTTTATAAATAAAACAGATTTTCCCTGAAGAACCCATGGTTAAACGTGAGACACGACTGTAAACTATACAAATACACTGAACTATGCGTTCATTCTAGGTCTAAGCCTAGGCTGCATTCCTTAAAACCAGTTTCAAACTGTGGTCCATGACTCCGTAACTGTGTGGAAGATGGTTTTAAGTAGCGAGGGTATGGGGGGACGCAGACCCTTCCTGGACCTAAATGTTGCCTTGAATAGGAAGGGAATTCTAAAGATCTAAAGTCTAAGGAACATTTTCGCTGGCTTATGCTATTATCTCAAAATACGAATTTTTGAGAATTAATGTAGAAACGAATTCGTGTGACAACTTCCCAAAAGAACAGTTTTTGCGCCGATTCATAACCATGGAAGAAACCTGGATCCACTGCTACACTCCTGAGTCAACGCAACAGGCAAAATAGTGGGTTCCTCTGGGCCAAAGTTCTCCGAAGCGTCCAAAAACGCAACAATGGGTCGAAAAGGTTATGGCCTCCGTATTTTGAGATGCACGTGGCATAATATTCGTGGACTATCTTGAAAATGGTAAAACCATAACCGGAGCATATTATTCATCATTATTGGATCGATTAAAAAGCGAAATCGCCGAAAAGCGACCGCATTTGAAGAAGAAAAAACCGCTTTATCATAACGACAATGCGTCTGGTTATTCATGCTTAGTTATTTCGGACAGTATCAAAAAGTTAGAAAATCGTTGGACTCGCTGTATCGACCTAAAAGGAGAGCATGTTCAAAAATATGACCAAATTTGGCCAAAAAAATGTCTCCGTGTTTAATTTTTCAGGGACTTATCAGACTGCCTAGTATGGAACCAGAAATAGTTTTCCTGTAAAGTGAAACAGGTTCTCGGTCCGGGTCTTATAAGATGAATCTTGAAGTATTTATATCGATAAAGATACTTATTTCGATAAAGTCTATTTTGTCGGCTCTATCAGGGCGACAAACAAGAACTTGATTTCAGCTGTAATGTCAGAAAAGCCTAAACATGCTCGACGCAGCCTGGATATAGTCTGGGTACGAAAACCGTATTTCATTCCTGATAGGTCCAGAAACAGCGCTGAATCTATTCGAGTTTTATCATATTTCTAATCAGCATTTTAAGGAGGGAGACTGAACACTTTATTCCCTATTCTCTTATACCTCTTTCTAAAACAAATTCTCTTTTTAACCTTGCTTTCGTGAAAATTAAAATGCACTTTTTCTGTAAGAAGTGCAGGGTTAAGTTCTTTTTTAACAGAAGATAAAATAACGAATTTTTTCAATTTTCTTCATTTCAAAGCTTCATCGATTAGGCAGAAAAACCAAAATGTTTGAAAGTTAAAGCGCTCTAATGAACATTAGTTTAGTCGTTTGCAGATTGGATTATTTTGAAGCAAATTCGTTTTCTTGAAGCTCAAACTTCATTATTTTCACTAAAAAAGTAATCTTGCCATTACTCTTTAGAACTTAATTATTTCAAGTTGACATTTTAACTAATATTTATCTCAGAAGTTTAAGTAATTTGTTTGTAAGATCTAAGAACTTACAAAAAGGACTGATTGACAAATGCGTATTTCCAGAAACTATAGTCAGTGGTAGTGACGTGTGAGAGACTTGAGGTGTATGGTTGCGGGTCTTTTTCAGTGGATAAGTAGGATATCTGTAACACGAAGACCTGATAATATGCAGCGGAAAAATGGGAAACGGAGAAAGGGAATGGAGATTTACAGGGTATAAAAATAGTAAGTAAAGCATGAAAAGAAAAACAACGGGAAGATAGACCGGAAATCTGAAGGACCTGGGCTTATATCCTAGAGGAGCTAGAGAGCATTTTTCTCACAATTTCAAGATTAATCAATATTTTAATAAAATTGATTTAGACCATGTAGACAAACAAAATTAACATCTAAAACTATTACTTAATTTCCCCGGTCGAAAAAGCTACATCAATAATAGGAAGAATAGAAGGTGGAGGGGAACATGCCGATAAACATTCAAGCAATGGGCAAATTGGGGGTACTGAAGAAGGTAACAGTTCGCGAGAACGCAATGAAAGTGGGGGTAAGCTTGCGTGTAAAGAATGAAAGGCTAAATAGGCGATTAAGTCAGATTGAAAGTTGAATAGAAGGGGAGCAAATATCAAAGAGGAAAAAGAATGTAATGAGAAAGGGATTGAAACTGAACGGCGAAACAACAGGGAAAGAGGTTATGAATCTGATCAGAGATATTGGAGTACAAAAAAGGATGACTAAGGTAAAGAGAGTAAGAGGAATAAAGGATAAGAAGGATTTATGTTTCTAGTAATGTAACGATATGATGATTATAGGTTTGAAATTATGGCAAAATGACTTGTTTAAATGAAGAACAGAGTGAATAGAAGAAGACCTGATCTGCAAGAAAAGTAAAAGAAAACGGCTTTTTGAATGAAAGGCATGGGCGAAAAGAAAGAAAAGAAGGATCTGGGAGAAGAAGTAGAAGAAATAAGAGCCTATTAAAAAAGGATGAACGGAAAAGCACGAAGAGGGAAAAAATATGGGATAAAAGAATATAACATTGGTGATAAGAATAAGAGTAGGAAAAGAGGTTGTGCATATGTATGCATGTACAGGATAAGAGGAGAAGGTGGAGGGTGGAGACCTTCTGGACCTATTGGTAGAGGTGGCATAGTCCCTTTGTAACGAAAATAGAAAAGGGAGGAACTCAAGGAGGGAATAGTTAGCCAGGACGCAATAGAAGGTGGGGTAAGCTTGAGTTTAGAGAACGAGAGGCTAAGTAGGCGATTAAGATAGATCGAAAGACGAATTAAAGGGGAACCAAGATCAAAAAGGAAGAATGTGATGTCAAAGAGAGTGAAAGTAAACGGCGAAACGTGAGATAAAGAGGGATAAAAATCTAATAACATATATTGGAGCATAAAAAAGGATGAATAGGGTAAAGAGAGTAAGCGGAATAAAGGATTATAGGAAAGGTATGTTTTTGGTAACGTGAGGGTATCAGAAGGACAGGTTTAAACTAATGGCAAAAGAAGTAGTCTAAATAAAGAACAGAGAGAATAGAAGAAGATCTGACCTGCAAGGAAAGTAAGGGAAAATTGCTAATTGAATGAAAAAAAGGAAAGGTGGGATTTGAAATAGGAAAAAGAAGAAATGAAAGAATTAAGAGCTTTGATAAAAAACAAGGAACGGAGGAGGACAATGAGGAATGATATGTGGGATGAGAGAAAGGAACATTGGTGAGAACAATAAAAATAGGAAAAATTATGGTCCAGGCGTGTGTTTGTACAGGATAAGAGGAGAAGATGAAGGGTGGACAACTACTGGAATTATTAGGAGAGTCTGCATAGTTTATTGAAACGGGAATACCAAAGAAATGGCTGAACCGCAATTCAGGTTCGCCAGTATAGCGTAAACCGTAATATACAACATTCTAGCAGAAGACAGAATAAGGAAGCTCATGGTTAATATAAAAGTGGGAAGTAGGACAGCTTCTAAGAAATTTACGGTGATCGCGATATTGAAACGCGGGGATCCAAAGCGCGGTTGGTAAAAGAAGTAAATAAAAATGGAAAGGAAATAAACAATTAGCAGGTAGGCGGACGAAAAGTTAAGAGAATTTAGAAAGAAAATATAAAACGAGGAGGAAAGGAGTATATATGAGGAAGGTGTCGACACGCTGCTAGATAAACCTTAAAGAGTAATTAATAAGTTAAAGGAAGAGGTGAGTTAGAAAAAACAAGAAGAGGTAGCTAGAAGAGGCTGATGGAACGATAAATGCAGGAAAGTGAAGAAATCGAGATGAAAGAGTGAAAGACGTATTTCAAGGGTCTGTTAGGAGGTGTGTAAAGAAGGTGAATTGCCATGTTCAAAAGAAACAAGGCCTTAGGAGAGTATGGCTTGGATAATAAGGCAATACAATACCGAGGATTAGGGGTGACAGAAGAGATGTAGGGGATCTTCATCACGGTTCGAGGAGGCAATGGGTAATGGGAGAAATGGAAGGCAGCGCTGGTAGTACCGTTGATTAAAAAGAGACTCGGTAGAATACAAAATTTACTTTATTTATTCCATTACGTTTTCTTCTGTCAAACTTATAAGGGAAGGTGGAGAGGGAAGGAAAAGTGTAAAAACTTTGTGGGCAGGCAAACTGTATTCGCTAGCATCTACCGCTGACGTACCCTTCGTACCGGACGATGAAAGAGGGATGAATCTTATGATACGAATGTTGAAAGAGTACGTGAGAGTAAAAGTTCTGACAGTGAACGTGAATAAGACTAAGATGATGTGTTTTAAAAATAAAAAGCATATAACTGAAAAGAGCCAGGAATTTCGGACGGAAATTAAAAAGAGGCGATTTAAGCGCAATTGCACAAGCGTGTGAACTGTAGGTTATGGACATAGAGGGAAGGGTAACCTGGGAAGTTTGGAATGGAAAGAAAAGATATATGAAATAAAACTTGCATGTGGTATGCAAATGGAAGGTAGAAAATGGCAGGACATAGAATAAGTGATGATGAAAAGGCAAAGAGCGGAAAGGTGGAAGAAAATTGCCGAGGCAAGTTACAGCAGGTGGTATAAAATGGGTAAAATGCAGGAGAAGCAAGTGTACGCGAAAAATATTTTAAAAGAGAGCAAATGGAATAAACAGATTGAATTTGAGCCGGTGACGGAGCAAGGGCATGCAAGTATTAGATGAATAAAGAAGAGAATCTGTATAGAAAGCGTAGTTATGAACAGAAAACATGGCTGCATGACTTAGAGGGGTGCACACGTAATGATGGTGGAAGAGAAAGAGTTAAAGAGAGATCAAAATAGATTTTGAACAGAAATTTTCAGGAGAAGGAGTCAATGAAGCAGCTGGAAAATCTGAGAGAGAGAGACAGAGAGGGAGCTGGTGGTACATGGTAGAAAAGAAGCGAAACATGACTCCTCAAGGAAATATATAAAGTAGTGTTGTGGAATACAATCACATTTTGAGATTTATAATCGTAAGAAAAAAAGGAAGCCCAAGGCAAGCTCGCAAGCGCATAGAAGCATAAATATTAATTAGGATAATGTGTAGCGAATGGGTGGTAAGATAGTATATAGGGCTTGTTTGTAAGAATATATGTAGTGGTTATGTGAAGACTCCCAAACTCGTAAAAGGCATTGAGGCAGACCGAACAACACGCATTTAAGAATGTGTAATGTTACTGAATTCCGTCTATTAATTGCGTAAGTATTTTAAGGAACTCATGCGCGTTGTGGGTGTTTTCCTTTTCCGTATCAAAAACGTGCTCCTGAATAATGAAAATTCTGCTCATTATGAAAAAGTTGGACTTTTGACTCAAATATAAAATCTTCTGACGAAATTAGCTGGAATAGAGAAAAGTTGCGGTGGTGAACTGTAGCCACTCGCACTGCGTGCAGCAGCAAAAGAGGCGATGCAAAATATGTTGCTCCAAAAATCAAAAAGCCAATACAAATTAACGTATAAAATGCTTATAGCATGGAAAAAGGGACAAAAAATAATTCTTCAAGTGAAACAATACTGATGGTCTATTTTAATGAGACTCACAAGAATTATAAACCTTCACGCCTTTGAGTTTCTATTCAATGCTCAAACGTATATTAAATGTCAAAGAAGGGATTGAAGTTAGGATTCTGATCGGCAAAAAATCACATGCACAATCTTAATGTGAAAGAACCCTATTTTTCTTCTGTATATTTTGTTTTTATAGAAACTTAAAAACTATTCGTTTGCCACCATCGATGAATAGCTGTTTGTTTTTGGGTAAGGAGTAGAGAAGAGTGGGCCGGATAGTAAAAAAGGTTCCGTTTCATTACTGTGAATCTAAGAGAAGATAGTTTCAAAGAATGATGTTTTTCCACATGAATTACATATTATCTTTCTCCATTAAAAAAGTAGACTCAAAGTGACGAATTTCAGCAAAAATACAAATTTCTAGCATTATGCTAAGACTATAATATTCCAAATAAAATGGATTATTATTAGATAATTATTTGGGTTAGCTTTATTTTTTTGAGCCTAGCTCTAATTAAAAAGTTTTAAAAACTCGGAAAAACAACCGGGACTTTCTAACAATATTATAAAAGAAAATTGATAAAAAAAATAATACATTGTTTCACTACTAGAGTCGAAATATAGGTCCTGCTTGGACTTCGAGTATGAACAATTTTAAAGATCTTAGTATGTTCAGGAGATATAATAAGTTTTAAAGAATTTGAAATATTTTCTGAATATTTGGTTCAATATATATATATATATTATATTATATACATATTTTTACTGATTCTCAAAGACATTGTATGATTTTCCGAAATTGCAGAGTAGTTTCAATAGATTAACTAGAATTAAAAAAAAACGAAAAGTTTCATCAAATTAAAAGGGATTTTAAAGTATTTAAGAAGGCTCTATCGAACTTTACGGAAATTGTCAATCAGATCATTTATTGTATAAAATCATATAACGTGAGTAAGAAAGAAGAATTCTGTTCTTTAAATACGTTTCTTTGATATTTTATTTAACCTGAAGGAACTCGAATAATTTGATTACTGACCAATTTTTTCTTATGTAATATTTGTCTTCAGCACAGATTTATTAAACAGGCAGACAGTTTTTTAGGCCACCTTGAAAGTTTCAAACACAGATAAGTATACTCATAACTCATAATTTTTATAATTATAATTGTTATGAGTATACTCATCTGTGTTTGAGACTTTCAAGGTGGACTACAAATTTTGACTGCCTGTTCAATAAATCTGTGCTGACGACAAATATTACATAAGAAAAAATTGGTCAATAATCAAATTATTCGAGTTTCTTCAGGTTAAATAAAATATCAAAGAAACGTACTTAAAGAACAGAATTCTTCTTCCTTATTCACTTTATATGATTTTATACAATGAATCATCTGATTTACAATTCCCGTAAAGTTCGAAATAGTCTACTTAAACATTTCAAAATCCCTTTTAATTTGATAAAACTTTTAGTTTTTTTTTAAATTCTACTAAATCTGTTGAAACTACTTTGACATTTCAGAAAATCAAACAATATCTTTGAAAATCAGTAGAAAAACACTCAAAATATTGAAGATATTATGTGTAATCTTTGCAATCCCATAAAATGTGTTGAAATATATAAAACGCCGCTTCAAATGTTTACTCTATACATCACCAAGAAAAGTTGTACGTCCGTAGGAATGCGTTCATATAAATGTATCAATTTTCTTGGATCCCCGAAATAGCCCAAATCTATCCGAATTTTATCGAGATTTTATGTGGCATCTCAGGGCAGCTGACGATTGAAATGTTTTCTCATAAATTCGTTGTGTTTAGGTTGAATCTTCATATTCTACTAAAAACATAATCTTTCTATTATTGGTTAAAAATCATTTCTTTTCAAAATTAATAATTATATGCATCTTATATCATTATATTAACCAATAAAAGTAAGGATGAAGAACAAAGTAAAAATAAAAGTATAAACCATCCTTCTTTTCTCAATGTAAAGAAGAAATTTATTTATGGTTTAATGAATAACTTGATTAACAGTGTAGACGTTATCTCACAAAGTGCAGGCATCAACATTCTCCTTCTTAGGATTTCAAATTTATTATCAGCATATGTGTGATTATTATTATAATTATTTTCTTCTGATTCTAAAACATTTAAGCGTATATTTTTACATGTAACAAATTATGTATTCCAATTATATTATTTTCACTTTTACCAGTAGATGAATGCTTTCATTCACACCCTTCAATCTCGCTCGGCTTATCACCCCTACCTGATTTACGCAACACAATTTCATCGCGATCACTTTTTCCCTTTCTAACTGGCCCGAAAACTACAGCAAAGATAAATTTTTGACAAATTACTCAAGCTTTAAAGGTACATGTTGTTACGTCCCGAGCAAATGTCGAGGGTAGTTTGGTAAAAGTTAGAGAGAAGCTGACAAGTGTGCTGATTATATCAGGCTGGTCAGACCAGACTAATTATTTGTTGGTGAGAACGTTTGACTCTTATCAGCCCTATGCGGATTGTGCCAGTATATTGTGTTAAAATAAATTGGTGTAGTTAAGAGTTTATCAAGTTTTTCAGAAAGAAGAATAGATAAATGGCTATGATGTGGTACAGTGAAAAAATACATTTACCTTTCGACGCTTGAAAGAACAAGAGAGCGATTTGCTTATCGAATGATTAGATATGGTCACCTTATTACTTACGCAAGTCAGAACCAGTGAGTTCGAGGAGTCTTGTCTTTCACTAATGCCTTTAGAAGTTTAGCACGTATCTGCCACAAGAAAAAATAAGTTTTTGTACTTATTTTTTCTTTAGAATCATCAATATTAGTTGCATGAAGTTGGTCCTCAAAATTTTGCTTCACAAAAAGCCATAAAGTAAGAATTAAACATTGCCTTTTGAATTTTTCCATCATATGACCGTTTCGCAGGGTCCAAACAACATCCAAAAGTGAAAAATTAGGGCTCTTGTATTTTTCGCGCCGACTAATATTTGATGCGGGCAATGTTAATACAAATTGCTTCTATTACATCAAATATTACTTTGAACTGACATTTTTCGCTGAGAACTGGCAAAAATGACTGCCTGACAAATGCGTATTGTAAGAAATGATAGTTACAGGGTTGCTTCCATTTCCGGTAACGATAGTGGGGTTACCGTGCTTTCTGGTGCTGTAGTTTTTCGGTCATTTAGAAGGGTAAAGAAAAGTGGTCGCGATGAAAATTTGTTAAGTGAAGCAGGTAGGGGTTGCGTTGGGTAAGTTCAGGTGTTGTGGCCGATGGAAGTGACGCGTGAGGGAGGTAAGGTGTGCAGTTGCGTGTCCTGCTCATTAGATAAACAGGATGCCTGTCAGACGAAGTGACCGGTCGCGAGAGGATGTGACATGTGGCAAATTAAAGTGAGTGGAGATAAGGCGGGTATCGAGACAAGCCGTGAAAGTAATAGTGCCCAGAAATACGAGGCGCTGGTTATGAAAAAGGGAACCTGATAACTACAACGAGATGTGAGTCAGGCAGTAGGCGAGGTAGAACAACAAACCTGCAAAAATTCAACAGGGCGGCACAGCGCTCGCATAGTATAGGACCATTTCGCTGGCCCCACCTCCCACACAAATTAAAAATTTTTTCGGCCAAATATTTTTTGCAGAATATGTTAAAATTTGTACGGCCAAATTTAAAATTTGTGCATCACCGGAAGTACCTGATTTCTCAGAAAAACACGGGTGAGGCCAGCGAAACGTTTCACTGGCTTGTATGTAGAGAATGAGAGGCTACGTAGAAGATTAACACATATCGAAAGACGAATATAAGAGAAGCAAAGATCAAAGAGGAAAAATAATATTATGATCAAGAAACTGAAAGTGAACAGAATAAGGAAAGATATTAAGAATTTGATAAGCGATATATGGGTACATGTGAGGATGGTTTAAAGTATAGGGAAGATACGTGTAGGGAAGGATCAAGTTTTCCGGGAGGAATTGACTAAGTGGGACGTTATAAGGATGATTTGCACATCATTAAACTAATTCAACAAGATTTACCACAGGTTCAAAAAATTCACAAAATTAAAATTTTTTGTAATTTCTTAGAATTTCTGCAAAATTAATTATTAATAGTATTGTATGACAATTGAATTTCAATTCCTGGATTTTTCTCTGCTTCCAAAATTTGTTTCCGCGGAAGATTTAAAAACTGATTCAATCAAAATTAAACTGCTAGGAAACATAATTTACTAGTATTTTTAATAATAATCAACATAAACTGTGTCCCGACCTATATGGCCGTATACAAAAATTTTCAATTTTCTTTAGCAAAACTGTATGAAAGTTTTATTTATTCAAAAGAGTTGGATAAACTTGATAAAAATTCCATGTGTACTTTTACGAGTTCCCGATAAATTTAAACAAAGATTTAAATCATGTTCGATTGCATTTATCCTATGTAAGAGAAATGAGGTGGACTCGACGAAATTAACAAAAAGTCAAGTGAATTGACAATAATTAAACATCCCATCTATTCTACTGTTTTTAGTGAAATTGTAGTCAATTAAGAAGAATTCAAGGGAATTGAAGAGATTATGATAAATGCATAGCGAATTTAACAGCACTTAAGTAAACTAAAAAAATCCCATTAATTAAATGAAATTAAGACTGTTGCTTCTTGGGCTCCGCTCTCGGACTTTGCATATTACCCACATTAGTATGCATATTTTGTAAGTAAATGTCAAAGCATAAAATACTGCGAAATATTCCAATGAAAAAAATTTAACTTTTGGTTTTCGGTGTTTTTTTTTATGCTGTCAAAATTTGAATTTTAGATTTTTTTTAAACTCAAAAAGTTATGACAGTCTTATAGGGCATTTAAAATGCTACATTCTTCTTCTTTTTCATATCGCGCGTTATTTGGCTTCAAATTTTCATTTTCTTGTGTTTTTTTACACCGAATCGCAAATAAAAGAAGTAATACAAAATAGTAAATTATTTATACAATTAATTTTTTTAACTTAAATAAAGGTTCTTACACTAATTGAAGAGCGCGCAAAAACTAAAAAACTTCTAAAAAAAACCCCAAATTCCTCTGAAAGAAAATTGCTCAAAAGAATAATGTATCAATTTTGCACCAATTTATGATAAGAATGTTTATAATAAAAACTTTTTAATGCAATCACAAGTTAAATAAATTTTAATGCGACATCGGCTTACCAAAGACATATTTTAGTTTACATGCACTTCAAGTTAATTAATGGTACACAGTTCGCAATGAATCTTGATAGGCGACGACTTTCCTAAATTGATGTAGTAAGATTGCAAAAACGTCAACATTGAAAGATGATAATAAAATATATTCTCGAGTTGGCACGGATACAAAAATAATGAGTTCTACTAGCAAGAAATCTGATTTGTCGGCTGGAAAAACGTATCTCCGAAATTCGAATTGTCGAGTCGGATTTGTGAGAGAAATAAGCCAAACATATCTAAGTTGTGATAGTGCATAACCTAGTACTGATCCAGTAGACGGCCTGCCAGGAGGAGACCTGGACCGCCACAAAGAGGGAGCTCTTCAGGAATAGAAGACTGTTCAAAATAATATTGTCTGCCTGTGAGAGGAGAACCAAGATTACGTCCGCTATTAGGATTTCCGTCAGACTTCGAACTTCATTCTGCAAGATAAAATAAAGGATTGATTTTTTTGGTCGAAGCAGGCCACGGTGGGCTTCAATCCAAAGATATTTAATAAAGATGCGGTGGCTCCAGCAACACGTCTCTAGAAACGTGTGTTTATAGACGTGTGGTCGGACTTTGTGCTCCGTCCACTTGATTTATAGGTCCAGACGTGAGGTGCTTCTTCAAATCACAATTAAAGACAGAGATTTTAGTTCTCGTTCTTTTATTCGGAGATTACAATATCATATCTTATTAAGCTCCGCAGATTTTAAAAATAGATTGAGACAAAATAATATATAACCTTATACAATAATTAATTTTTCTTTATTATAAGCTTGACGCGTATAATTCATGAGATAACGATTTAGGTTCACAATACAAATTTAAGTTAAGGACGAAATTTGCTGCAAAGTATCTTCATACAGATAAAGGCGCACTAAAAAATCTTATCACTGAAGTAAAGAACATCAGGAATAATCTATGCATAACAGAAGATCGATTAAGAGAGATTGGAAAACTGGTTGATTTGGCGCGAAAAAAATGAGGGCAATGAACATTAGTTACAGGAAAACGTGTCGCACGATTAAGCAGGGGGCATTGATGTTCTTCTCTGACCGTTTAATAATTCAGAACCTCCACATCCTCCAGAAGTAAATAGCTTTTTACAAACCCAAAACAAAAGCAAAGTTTCAGCAATTAAAATACGATCGAAATGGACGTACAATATAAACAGAGATGTTATGCACCTCTCTTTTTTGGCAGAAAAATGTGGGCAAAGTGTGCTAAAACGTCCAATGCTAGGAGAGGAATGGTAGAAGTGTTAATTGACTTTGTGATATTTTCGCACTGAGACCAAACATCAGATTCAGACTGAGGCGACCCGAAGCAGCAGTCTTAAATACCCTTTAAATTCCGTGAGACAAATTTAGCGTTCTGAATTTTTCCAAAACCAAGAAATACACTAATGTCATAAGAGAACTACAGAAAGATGTTAAGTAAGCGTATGTGTTCAGTAAGTGTACGTAAGCACGTAGACTAAATACTGCGTGTACTGACTCTCTCATCATCTTCCAGGGTTTTTATAATTTGAAGTTCCTAGTTCAGGAAATAAGTATTACCCTCTGGTGATGTACATTAACCTCTCATTTGATATTACTTTCCAAGATCTTTTAGTTTTCTTGCACAAAGTCAAAGCTTTTTTCTCTCATTTCTCTCTTTCTTTCTTAGATCATTTGAGATAAAGATATTTTTATCTTCCGGACAGTACACATTTTGATCAAAATTAGCTTCCTATCTTGGGTAAAAGAGTATAATTATCGTCCTTAAGAGTTTCGAGACATTGTAAAGATCAGAATTAAACTCTGAAGAATCTTCTATGAATCCTTATTTTAAAATAATCGTTTACTACCCCTAAACATATTTCCAATCCCTTAAAATTCCTTGCCATTTTTTCAATGCCCTGAAAATACTTTGCAATATTTCAAAATAATATAAAATGTTTCAAATCTTGTAAAGCATTATGAAATGCCTTCGATATTAGTGGGAATTCGAAACACAATGGGCAGACTTTTCTTAACTAAAAATTATATTCCCTATCAAACTGAAAAACTCCTTGCGTTTTATGCGCGCGAATATATGTTTCAATTATTTCGAATTTTCTCATAATGTCATTTTTGACCAAATTTGTTAGAATCCATAGAAAATATAAATACCTTTTTTAATCATATTTAGTGGCTCCGCACACCACATTTAGTTTAACACGCATGTGCCATAAAAATTTCTAACAAAATTTCGAAATAATCTAAGGTATTTTCAATCCTTAAAAATCTATAGAAATCCCTTGACATTATTCAAAATTCAAAGTAAAATGATATGTTTTTATTCGTTACGTACATTTGGTGCGAGATCAGATTACAAAAAACACAATATTTCAGTTTAAATTTTGTTGAAATAATTAATGGTACACAGTTTGTAGTGAATCTTGATTTTCAACAACTTCAATAAAGCGATGTGGGAAGATTTGGCGATAAATACCTACTGGACATTCCCTTAGTTCATCTGTGCTCATATCGTAAATTGCGCTGCTTATCATATTCATTTTTACTCTCTTACGCTGTCCATTCGTCCTATATATTCCTCGAAAAATCCCGCTATACTCTAATATTGCAAAAATGTCACCATTGGTTGTCGATAATACAATATGTTCTCGATTTGGCGCAATAACATAGCTCCTACGTTCTAATAGCATTCGAACTGGTATATCGGCAGAGAAAAAGTATCTTCGAAATTCAAATCTTCGGTTTCGATTTGTGCGGGGAATAAGCCGAACATATCCAAGTTGTCCTAGTGCATATCCAAGTACTGGACCATCAGGCGGCGTGCCAGGAGGAGGCCTGGACCCGAAATGATGATGAGGCTCCTCAGGTGTCTGGGTAGGACTACAAGAAGAAAAACGACGCACACGTCTAGGGCGCGGAGTGTCATACCAATCTGTATTCGACTGTGAACTTAATGCTGCAAAGAGTTATCAAGGATTAATTAAAATGAGTTTGAAAAATAAAGGTACAGTTAGTTTTTGTGAAGATAATGCAATGAACGCGAAAGATAGGACTCCCAGAGTTTGTTCTTTCAAAATTTAACGGGACGCAGAAGGGAAAGGTGAGAGGAGCTTGAGGGGATTATGTTGTCTGCTATTCGATGGAAAACCAGGATTATTTTGGCTATTAGGATTTCCGCCAGACTACGAACATAATTCTGCACGAAGAAGTAAAGCATTTTTTTGTTCAACTTATACCGTGGTGAGCTTCAAACATCTTCAACATAAAATGGTGCACTTGGTGCTAGGGTCACGAACTAGCGTTCGGATTTTGAATCTTTAAGATGCATTTTAATTGAAGCACCTTAGTGATTAGACCTATTTAACCAACAACAGTTTCTGATTTCTAACCCAGTAAAAGTACTTTCCGATTCAAAAATATTTAGAATTATGGATGTAATATATTATTTTATTCACCCATGGAACTGAGAATGGGCATCAAGGAATTGAAAATGAATGTACAAATCGTCCTCATTTTCTCAAAGTATAGGTAAAACTGATTAATGCTTTAATAAATGATTTGTTTAACAGCATAGTCGCCATCTCGTAATTTATAGGCATCCAGATTGTTTTCTCGAGGTTTCAACTTTTTTTATTATTATTTTTACAATCATCATCATAATTATTTTTATCTCGGTTTGAAATTTTGTATCTGGCTTAAGAAATTGTACCTAGCTATACAATAAATCTGTGCTAACGGCAAATATAAAATTGAAATATAGACTATTCAGTAATACCATTTCTTGACTAAAAAACATTGTATTTGTTTTTTTCGTTCAGGTTATTATTATCTTTTTCGTACAAAATTATGCGATCCAACTAAATTCTTATTATGATTAATTTGCATTTTTAAGAATAGCATAATGGTAAGAAGGTTGTATAGGGAAAGCTACCTAATTTATATCTTAATAGGCTATGAGCCATTTTTTGTAGGTCTAGGGTGCTGACTTAAACTAATTTTCGTATTTATCAGTTTGAAAATGTAAGCATTAAAATGAGAAATTCTTTGAAAGTCCTTAAAGTCATATAAATTCTGTTGAAATAAAAAAAAATGCCCTAAGTTGGAATATTAAAGAGGGCAGCAGTACTCGGTGCAACCTTTTTCCCCGTACTCTCTCAGTAGAAAGATTTGTTTACGAATACAACTTGAATATAAAGAAAGTACGCTGTTATTTTTTTTCTTGGACCGAAATGGTTTAACGAATAAATAAAGAAAATATGTTTGAATGCAATATTTTTGTTATACGAAGGAAGAAGGAGATGTATAGTACATATTTAAAAAAAACGCATGAATGAATGAGCTGAAGCGCATTATTTGTTGGTATGAATTGGTGAACTTAATATTAACAATGGAAGTGTGTGCGATTTTCTTTGAACAATTTGATTTGTGAGGATGCGTCAAATTTGAGAAAAAAAATGCGTAATTGAAGGGAAGTTTCCGCCTTTACTAGGCAGCCTTGCACGTGTTCGCACAAGCCGGGACTCATCTTTCGATAGCGAGCGGCGAAGTGGTGTTTATATAACTATAAACTGGACTCACACGATGAGGTGACTCGACCATGTAGTATTTGAATCTCTTATTTAGAAAAAAGGAACATTTAATATTTTCATAAGCACTAAAAAATAAACGAAGGTGATCAAAGGAATATTAGTTTATAATTAACGTCGAATTGATTGATCAATTAACGAGTCGAATTATTAATAAGAAAATACATTATAATGAACGCCTGATTATAATAATTGAATAAATTGATATATAAATGAAGAAAAAGAAAAATTAATAAATGTTGCAAACGACTGTTTAAAGCAAAAAGGAAACGAATTGTTAAACAAATGATTAAATAACTAGTAAAAAAATAATAATATGACTGATAACAACATTTTTGTGCACAAAAATTAGGACGACTGTTCACGAGCTCATGCGCTAAGTAAGCAAATAGTGAAGCAATTGTGACGTGATTTTAGATTCTCATGGAGTTGTCAGAAAGCGTAAAATTTCGCCCGAGAACTAACCCCTCCCCTTTTTAGTGTCTCAGGTCAAATTGGAGCTAGCGTTCTGCTAGGCGACGCTAAGGCATCGTCGTCGAGATTCCGGTAAGGTGCACCGTACCTGGGGCCAAATAAAATTAACAAGGAACTTCGAGGGTTTTTCGTGAGACAGAAGCGTGTGACTCACGCACTCGGTCCATTCAGGCGTGATAAGTGTGCAAGTGGCAGCCGTCTTGTGGCTGGTTTTCCCATCTGCGCCACACACGGCCAGGTCGTGTTAGCGGTAGGCATACGAAAATTTGGGAAACTTATTTACAGTGTCTAATCTTCAGGAAAAGTTATTCCCAGTGACGAGAGTAAAACGAGAGCGTTCATAAACGAACCATTAGCAAGTAATTCCGATTCACACATCAAACAGTCACAAAAATACACAATCTTGCAAGAAAAGCTGAAACGAACAATTGAAATGCAGCGCGAAACTCAAGCCGAATTAGAGGAATTGTTGAAAGCCAAACAAACGAAATGACTGTTAATGGGAAAGCAGAAGTAAGAGTCGAGAAACTAAAACCCTAAATAATGTCAATAGTTAGTATCCTTCCGGTAAACTCTCAAGCACTCGAATTTCAAAATACAGTAGCGTCGGAAGACACGATTCGAAACATTTTTTGTGAAGAACTTGAGAAACTCAATTTTAACAAAAACACTCCACCGAAAAAGTAATTGAAAAAATCAAGGAAAAACATATGTAGAGCTTGCGCGATATTTCAATTAATAGAATCGATCCTGCATATCACTCAAAAATCCTAAGTATTCAAGATCCTAAGCGAAATCTTAACATTCTTTAAGATTTTAAACGATGCAAAACGAACTTGACCAGTATTGGCATAGGAAGATAATTATATTCTACGGAATATAAAGAAAACGAAACTGCAATGAAGTTCTGGGACCGTTTCAAAGATCTGAGTCGAAATTACGAAAATATACCAAATACAACTCCACTATCTGATGACGAAAAACGTGAATAATTTTATAATGCAATTTTGGCAGTTTTTTCAGAAATTCAAACGCTGGATCTCATGTTAAAGAATCAAACATGTAAAGGGTTAACATACAATAGTCTCAAATTATTCATATTGAAAGCCAAAGCAAATAGAGTCAATGCAACTATCTCGAAAAAGACTCCATCTGCTTTCTCAGCAACACGTTCAAAACGATGGGGTGAAAGAACGATATTATGACTACGATGAATATAGTCATCTTCTAAAGGATTGTCCAAGAAAGAGGTGTGGTCTTAAAAATTTTATAAGTGCAAAAAATTTGGTACTCATAAAGCAGCTGATTTCTGGAAAAGTCTTAACAAATCAGGTCAAGGACGTGGAGGAAAACTACGAGTTGACAACAAAGGGAAAAACAATCAGAAACTACACTCTAACAATAAACAATTATTCAAACTACAAAACCAAAGAAACCAGTATAAAGGGAACATCAACTAGCGTGGAGTATTTAATAAAAATAACAGGGGGCGAATGAATTGGACCAAGAATTTCAATCGATGACATCAAAACAATTCTAATGGCGACAACCAAGGTGACCAATCAAAAACTGGTATTAACTCGGTCCCAATGGCGAATATTGCAACCCAGGCGAACGATCAACAAAAAAAAGGAGGAAGGTAAGCAAAAAGTTTATTTATCATGTACGACTCAAAATGAGATGATAGTAAAAACCTTTAACGACGGTACAGAAAATACTAACTAAAAAATAGGAAAACCTTCACATTGAAAAGTGTCCTCTATTCTAAATTACTGTCTGAAAATTTTCCGTCTTTGCGACGCTTTGGCGAAGTCGGGTGGAATATACACTTGGCCAAGAACGAATTGACATTTACGATCCAGAAACAAATAAAATATTTATATCGGGTGTATACGATAGTCCTTATTGTACCATTGAGTTTGAAATTGATAGAAGACAGGATCTTAACGATGGGCAACGAATTGACTATAATTTTCCCACAGTAAATTTACCTGTAAGTCGCGAAGAAAAATTAGAAAAAGAAAAAATATTTGAAAACGGGAAAAATAGTGAGTCGGTGGTAGAAGTTGGGGGTGAGAATGAGGAAAAAGCTGTAGAACAACCCAAATCTGAACGAACAGAAAATTAAAGGTGAGAAACTATCAAGAACTCAAAGAAAAGGCAACACTTTTGTAAAACCGACTGATCGAACGACTGTTGAAACGACTGTGAAAAATTTATAAAAATAAAAAAATTAAAATGATTACACTAAATTATAAACTTCAAATTCTGACACAACGATCATGAACAGGAAAATTGTATATATTGACGATTTTCCTTCAGTAGATTTGTTAGATTGCGATTCACCTTTTACGAATTCTTATAACAATTTCATCAAATCAAAGGTAAAGATGAAAAAGTATGTTACCTACGATCTGACAAAGGCACAAAATTTACGGTTGTTTATACAGACAAAGTGTTATCACGAGAAGGCATTAAACGACAGACAATTTGCCCGTACACACAGCAACACAATGGCACTTCAGAACGTTTTAATCAAACGGTTCAGAAAAACATCCGAGCTCGTATGTTGGACTCGAAGTTGCCTTCGAATATGTGGGATCTTGCTGTCGGTGCATCTGTCTACATTTCCAGTAGAACTCCCAGTAAAGAAATCAATTACGAAACACCGATTACTAAATCCACGCTAGAATACAAAGTAAATCTGAATCAAATAAAACGATTTGGATTCCTAGCTTACTGGAAAGTAACAGGAAAACCGGAATCAAAGTTTTTATCGCGTGGGGTGAGAGGAATTATTGGAGGCTACACGAGTACGGGCTACCAATTGTGGTACCCTGAGATAAAGAAATTTTACGAGTCATGAGACGTCAAGTTTAACGAAAAATTGGTATACGGAGATAAATTTCAGAAAAACGATAAAGACGCGATGATGTCTAAAGAAAAAGAAAATTAGAATATAGCTATCGAAGAGAAACCCAATGCAATAATCAAGAACGAAGCATGGGAATTAGTAGATCGCCCACAGGGTGACGGATCTGGAAAGCGACCGAACATAATTCATTCAAAATGGGTGTTTAAACAAAAAACTGACCCTAAATGAAATACAAAATTCAAAGCAAGATAAGTTATAAGGGATTTTAAGGACAAAGACATTTATGATTTAAAGAAAACCTATGCCCCGGTTTCAAGACTAGTTTTAGTCAGAACCGTTTTAACCATTATAAATTATCTTGATCTCGATGTCTGTAAGCTGGTTATTAAGACTTCATTTTTGAACAGAAATATTGAGGTAGAATTTTTTATGGAAATTCCGAAATGTGTTAGGGTCAGGAATCAAACAAGAGAAAACAAAGTGTGCAAACTGAAAAGAGCACTTTATGGTCTACAAATTAGTCCAAAAAGATGGAATAAGAAATTCACGAAAGTAGCTAATACTTTAGAGTTATTAAGTGATCATCACGATCAGTGTCTTTCTACTTGGCGTTCTGAAAATAAAATGGCACTTTTAGTATTGTATGTGGATGATATGCTCATCGCGAGTAAAGATTATGTTAAGGTGGTTGAAATTAAAATCAAATTGAATCAAGCTTTTGAAATTTCAGACTTGGGTGAACCTAGAGAATTTTTGGGATTAGAAATTAAACGCGTTCGTAAATCTAAGAGTATGAAGATTACACAAGAAAATTATATAAAACTTATTTTGACAGTTTTCTCCCTGCTTCACTGATGTGCAATAACAAGGCAGCGGAAACGAGCGCAAAAGCAAGCGGGAGAAACAAGCTACGATACATGACTGAAATTAAGGAAGACTATATTAAAGTATGTGTAAAAGAAGACAGACTACAAATAAAGTAGGTTTAAACAAAAGTACAGTGGGCAGACATAATGACTAAATCATTGAATTAGGAAAATTGAATTATAATCTTTGACTAATTGCAGGGAACTGAACGAGTGATTGTGAATCTGTTGTGAATTGGACATTAGTTCACTGTTTTTATGAATGTTTTAATTTGTGTTGTCACTTTCTAATTTTATTTGCGTTCTTCGTTACATTTATGATTCTTGGACTTGTCCTTATATTTTGATTTTCGTATTGAGTCATGTCTTAATTTATGTCTAAGCCGGTCTTATCGTTTTCGTGCTGTCCTTCTCTTACAAATAGTCTTGTTGCTCGGTTTCCCAATTTTATTTCCTCGCCTCGTCAGTCCGCGTTCGCCAAGCAACAAGTTCTGTTGATTTTATACAGTTTTGATCTATTTATAATGAAGACCGCGCTTTTACGGCGTTATTTTCATCAATTAAAGTGCTGTGGTTCTAATTGACTTGACCTAAAGACGCATGTCTCCCTACCAGAATTGATCAGTCGTGACAATGTTTAGTCGTTTTTTTAGTGTTCAAAACATTGTTCCTGTAGAGCCAGATTTGCTGATTCATTGATTCAGTTCTTGTGCGAGGACTATTTGCACAAATTCTGGTAGAGCTTGTTAGAGTCAAACTAAATGTAGTATCTTGTGACTTTTTGACTGAATGTGCAGTGTGCAGTGTGCAGTGTTAGTGCATTGTGACTGAAAGATTATTTTAAATGTGAACGTTTTGTGACAGTTATTAGTGAGATACATTTATAACGTTTTTTAATTTATGATAAAACATAAATGAGTGTCTGTGTCTAAGGAAATATTAAATAGGATGCATTTTTTCGATACCGAAAGGATTTTCTCCATTTTTCGAGAAACTTTACATGCAAATGTCAATGGATATAGTAACCTTTACAAAGGTTCAAAATATCGGTGAGCATTGGGTTGTCAATACCACCCGGATTATTGTTTATAATTCAGCGTCTGGTAAGTCAACAACATTCAACCTTTAATTGTCATCGATTCGAATTTAGGAAGTGAAGATTATTACAGAAGTGTAATTTAAATTTATTTTACGAATATCTCGCAGACTTTTATACTTTATTTAATTTCATAGTCATTTCTCCGTCGCGCAAGAAATTCCAAGAATTAAAGATTGGAAATGACTTTTAAACATTGAATCAACGAACTTGGAATTATTTAACTTGATGATTTCAGTGAAAATAATAATTCCTTTATTAGCGAATTGCCTGTTGATGATACAATCAGTTTTAAATCAATTTATTTTTGAAAGATTGTATTCGCGGATTCTATTTTATCGTGTGCCGAATGTTTTCCGTTCATGATGTCTATTTATAGTTACTTTTTATAGCAAACCGAGCTTTGCTCTCGGATCCAAACTACTTTTGATAATACTCAAAAATTAAAACAGATCACTAAAGGAACTTTGGTCTCAAGACTTGAGTCTTTGGAGAAAAATTGGACGCGTTTTCAGGCTCAACATTGGGAGTTAGTAAAGGTTCGCGATCAGAATGCCACGAACATTTATTTCACAAGCAAATTTTATGCAACTACTGAAGAAGCATATCTAGTCGCGAAGGGAGACTTTATGGACGAAATGGAAAAACTATCAATGACCTTGCTTCTACGTCAATGAATGATTCAGCTCCACAGATAGCTGGATTATCATATCGATCGATGCCGAAGATTGAATTGCCTAAATATTCTGGAAGCTACACGGAGTGGGAAAATTTCAAAGATTTTTTCACATCTTTGGTTCATTCAAATCGAATTTCGATCACTCAAGGCAATTATCAGCGTTGCTGGGACCTACTTTCGAAGCGCTTTGAGAATAAAAGAGTTCTTATCAACTCTCATTTGGCTGAGCTTTTTTCAATCCAGCCAATGAAAGCTGAGTCTTCGAGTGCTCTTAAGAAGGTATATAATGCAACGTTTGATAACGTCGAAGCTTTATCTGCCTTGGAAGAACCGGTGGACAAATGGTCATCATGGCTGGTATATATTACTGTAGAGAAACTAGATCGTTAGCTCTTTCATAGTGGATTCAGCAAGAACAAAATCGCTATTTTTCTAATGAAATCACCACTCTAAAAAATAAAATGCAGGTTTCTAAGACTAGCACTCTAATAAAGTTGACTCCATTTTTTGATGGTCAACTTCTTCGTATCGGAGGTCGCTCAAAGCATTCTCTTCTCACTTATGATAAGAAGCATCCACTGATTTTACCTCCTGAGTCTATTCTCACAACTCTTATCATCCGCGACTGTCACCTTCGCTGTCTTCATGGGGGTGTCCAACTTACCCTTGGAACGATACACTGGGGTAGACTATGCTGGCCCCATCAATATTCGCACCTCCAAAGGACGAGGTCACCATTCCCACAAAGCCTGGATTTGTATTTTCGTCTGTTGTGCCTCCCGCTCAGTTCATCTCGAGTTAGTTTCTGATTACACAGCAGAAGCTTTCATAGCTGCTTATATTCGCTTCACTTCTCGTCGTGATCTTTGTCGAACGTTGTCTAGTGACGAGGGTACGAATTTTGTGGGAGCAGATCGTGAACTACAGGAAATGTTTTTTGAGGCATCAGTAGAGTTCGCTTCGATCGCTACATACCTTGCTTCGCATGGTACCCAGCGGAAATTCAACCCTCCTGAAGCACCTCACTTTGGAGGTTTATGGGAAGCTGCAGTTAAGTCGACAAAATTCCATCTTCGTCGAGTCATTGGAGACTCTACATTGACGTTTGAAGAAATGACCACTCTTTTAACACAAATTGAGGCTTGCCTTAATTCTCGGCCTCTCAGAGCTCAGTCAGATAATCCAACAGACATTTCTTCCCTCACATCAGGACACTTTCTCATTGGAGGTCCACTGAATGCAGTTCCTGAACCATCGCTTGCAGACGTTCTTCCAAATCGATTAACAGGCTGGCAGTTGATCCAGCAAATACGTGATCATTTTTGGAAGCGCTGGTCATCATCGCCATCCATACAGATTGGAGATTTAGTTCTCATTCGACATGAGAACCTTCCACCTACTCAATGGCCTATGGGTCGGGTTCTACAGCTTCATCCTGGCAAGGGTGGCCTAGGTCGGGTTGTCACTCTCAAGACAAAGACTAGCACACTCGATCGGCCAATCGTTGAATTGTCCCTTCTCCCACGTTCATCTTAAGTGCAGTGATGGTGAGCCTATTTCGTCGAGGACGAAAGCGGGCGGAATGTTATGAATTGGACATTCGTTTACTGTTTTTATCTATGTTTTAATTTGTGTTCTCATTTTCTATTTTTATTTGCGTTCTTCGTTACATTTATGATTCTTGGACTTGTCCTTATATTTTGATTTTCGTATTGAGTAATGTCTGAATTTATGTCTAACCGATCTTATCGTTTTCGTGCTGTCCTTCTCTTACAAATAGTCTTGTTGCTCGGTTTCCCAATTTTATTTCCTCGTCTCGTCAGTCCGCGTTCGCCAAGCAACAAGTTCTATTGAATTGAATTGATCAATCGTGACAATGTTTAGTCGTTTTTTAGTGTTCAAAACAACTATAGTTGATTGCACTTATCTACAACACTAATATAAATCGTTTTACTTTATATAATTATAAAATGCACTTTACTGTTTCTAATGTAAGTGTCATTTATAAAATAATAACATTGTCGTTAAATGATTGAACGAGTATTCTTCAATATAAGAAGACAAGTTGACCTCGATAGGGAGTGTTGGAATATTAAAGAGGGCAGCAGTATTCGGTGCAACCTTCTTTCCGAACTGGATTATAAGCGCGCGCTAAAAGACCTTATGTGATTCATTCTGCCTGTCTCGTGTGATAAGAAAACAAACATTAGAAAACAAATAATTATATCGAACTCATTGACTAACGTAAATTTATAGTAACTGAACCTCTGTTGAGTATCAATTCACTGACGTTAAGCTAAAGCAGGCAGCTTACAAAAATGTAAATTATTTACTGCAGAATGAAATCTTCCCCCTTCCGTGTCACATACAAGCAGCTGAACAAGCATTTTCTTACTTACTGAAAAATTGCTTTTTAAAGTTTTTTTTGTCTCATGTTAAAGTTTATGCTTAGCTGAAAAACATGTAATTTTGTCAGATCATGATCCTGCTTACGTAAATTTTAGGGGGGTTCACAGTAAATAAAAACATCAATTGTCGTTCCATGAAAAAAGTTGTACAAAATTAATATAATAAAATTTTTTTTAAATTGAAATGCAGTGGAAAAAATTTTTTTCTATTAAAAGTGAGGATAGGAATTGAAAAATCATTTATATTTACTCTTGAGTCATCTTCATTTGAGATTAACTAATTGAATAAATTTGATTGTGCATTTAAAAACAAACATTATATTGATACCCAGATTTAAAAGCAGTAGTTAACCTTAAAAATTACATTTTGGTAGGATGGAACTAAAACTATGTTTCGCTCCATTTTTCAACGAGAAAAAGAGAAAGAGGACCAATTAACAGAGAGACACCTAGCACTGCCGTATCAGCAGTTTGATAATGAGGGTTCTAAGAAGGAGGAAGGGAAGAATTAAAAATGATTGAAAAACATGAAAAAAAGGTTATTTAGATCATGTACATTAGTTGAATTATTTTGGACTTACGATCAAGTTGGAAATAAACAGACAGGGAATAATCCGAGTCAATACTTTAATTTAAATTTAAAAACTTACATCTTGCGACGTTTCGACCTCAATCTGTCGATGAAAAAAGAGTGAAACGATTTTGTACATAGTTTTCAATATAGAGGCTCTAATTCCACTTTAGCGAAAATAGCGCGCCAAGGTATTTCGGAAATCGAATATTTCTATTTTTAAATTAATGGAATAGTTCTTATCTTTATTAATAAAAATCGATTCACCAATGAATGTGTTAAATTTGTTCAAAGCACTTTTTAATCTCTCTGATAAAACTTGCACAAATGGTAAAGAAACATGTAAATCAGTTTTTTTATAATTATCTAACCATTTATTTTGTTTGTTAGAACTGTTTTAAGACTCATCATTCTTTCTTTGAATACACTTTCTATTAAAGGTAGTGGATAATTATTTTCAAGTAATGTAATTATATAAAAGAATGAGACGCACCAGAAACAAATTTTAGAATTTTTTATAAAAATTTTGCTAAATTGTAGGTAGGTCATCCTATGTAAGACACTATTAATTTCCATTTTAGGTCAGGTTGGTGAACTTTAGGAATAGCATAAGCCTCAGCAACAACACTCGCATGATATTTTAAAGGAGAAGCTAAATTCTTATTTATATGCCTTTTTTTTTTGTTATCTTGATATAATATCATTGCATTTATCTTCAATGGTTGGAACGAAACTGGTGTTAACTTTTTTGCATAATGTGCAATTTTTCAATAGATTTTCAACTGTTTTATTATAATCATTTTTTTTAGCCATAACTGAAATATTGCCCTAGATTGCCACAAGAAAACGTAAGCGGATAAAAGATTAAACTGCCTATTCATAAATATATATGATGAAGCAGATGAATTCGATCAGTTGCTACCTAATCATGCTTATTTCTTCAATTTCGAAAAAAACTGATGAATTTTTTAATTGATATTTTGGTTACTAGTTTAAATAAGCAACCGACTGACTAAAGAACATGTATATACGGTAGTCATTATCTTACAAGAACGAGGTGTCAAGCTGGTCTTTCTGGGATTTCCGCATTTATTATAACAGTTTCTATAATTATCATCCCAATTTTTCTAATCTGATTTTGATCACTTTGAGGTGGCTTACATACAAAATGTACACACCTTTATAATAAAACTGAACTCATGACAAATATAAAATGAAAATTTAGAGTATTGGTGTTATTTTTTCACGCATTGTGATTAATTAATTAAATAATTATTTGATGACTTTTAAATTTAATTTTCATAAGTGAAATACGAAAATATTTAATATTCCTCAATCAAATTATTTGCGTCATTTTTCCTCAATCAGATTATTATTTATAAGAGGGGATGATCATTTTTGCAGCCCATATTACATTTTGAATTCAGGAAGCATGATTTTTTGTTATTTTTGAGATAATTTCTGGAAAGTATAGAAACTTACAATAAATTTCATTAATCGCAAGTTGAAATAAATTATATTATAACTTAAGATACATAAAACAAAATTCAATCTAGGAATTTCCAGAAACCGACGGAAATTTGCAGTAATTGAAGCTAATTTTATCAGGCACATGTGGCAACTTTCCATAAATTACAAAGGGTTGCCATAGAAAAAGATAATAAAATGCGTATAACCTCTATATCAATATTAACTCTAAATAAGGCGAATCTGTTTCCGCTTTAGGTCGAAGCGTTTGCTGGTTTTAAGATTTGTATAAATTTTCTAACAATTGAAAATATTTAATATATCGAAAATTGTAAACACTTTATATTATTATATTCACCAATAGTAGTAAGGATGGCCGCCAATGTGAAAACAGAAGTATAAACCATCATCATTTTCGCAATGTATAGAAAAAACTGAATAATTCTTTAAGGCATAATTTGGTTTACGGTGTACTCGTTATCTCACCGATTACAGGCCTTAAGATTGTCCTTTTGAGGTTTTAATCTAATTATTCTTGACATTTTTATAATTATTCTTATCTTTTAAAAACAATTTTTAGTGGCTTACCGAATGTTAATTCCATATTACAATATAACTTAACTGATGTCAAATGTTAAATAAGAATATCTTTACAATCCAGTAATTAAATTATTTGAGTTTCTCCAGGTAATATAAAATAAAAGTAAATGTTTTTCAAAAATCCCTTCATATTTCTTTCCGTTTATTTAATTTGTATAACAAATTCTTTGTAAGCGTACACATGAAAAATAAAATTAATCCCTGTTTATTTAATAAATGTAGTTAATGAATACATTAGAGATAAAGTCAGTTTCAATTTTTTTAATTGAATGTATTTTGGTGCACTTTTTATTACTGTAAATTTGAAGCACAATGGGCAGACATGACTTTTCTATAAATCAGAGGGTTGCGCCGACAGACTTCTGACCGGCGGCGGCAGTAGTTTGTTCAATCTTGATGGATGACGGCGGCGGGGTGGCGTGACGGTCTAGTTGAGTATTTTCGCTGACATAAAGCTTGGAAAAATAAAAATATGGAGGAACAAAAGATCAATTTCCATTATAAGGAATTTATTAAAATCCATTTAATTCAACTCCTAGTTGGTCGCCATAACTTCCGTAATAAATCAAAAGCCACCGGATCATTCGGCGGGAAGAAATACGCTCCCATTTGAGTATGCCTGAGATTGCGTCGGCGCGCTGCGTCGATGCGTTGCCACACCTATGGCCCTTAATTCGAATTAACGGCGGCGCGGTTTTGAAGCAACAGGACTGCCGGCGGGGTGGCATGGCGACGCAACTGTCTAATATAAATTATATTTGTTTTCAAATCAAAGAACTACTCTCGTTCTATGCACGCGAATGTATATTTTAATTATTTTGAATTTTCGGAAAATCTCATTTTCTACAAAAGATATCATATTTTAGTTTACATGCACTTCAAGTTAATTAATGGTACAAAGTCTGCGACGAATTTTAATTGGCGGTGACTGCCAGGAGAGACCTGGACCTGGCACAAAGAGGGGGGGTCTCTAGGGACGGAGCACAAACCTTCAGTGTCTGGCAACGCGAAAATAAGGGATAGTGGGGATAATTTAACACCCCTCGATTTACCAAGTCAACCCACTCGCTTAAGGTCGAACTTTGTGCTCCGTCCAGATGATTTATAGTTCCACATCTTCCAGAGGTAGATAGCTTTATACAACCTAAAGAAAAGGCAGAGTTTCAGCAGTCAAAAATTCGATTAAAATGGACATACAATATAAACAGAGGTGTTATGCACCTTTCTTTTTTTGCAGAGAAATATGGGCAAAGTGTGCTAAAGCATCCAATGTCAGGAGAAGAATGACAGAAGTGTTAGTTGAATTTGTGATGTTTTCGCACTGAGTCCAAACATCAGAATCAGACTGAGGCTTTCTGAATTTGTCCAAAACCCAGAAATACCCTAATGTCATAGGAGAACTATAGCAAGATGTTAAGTAGGCGTACGTTTTAAGTAAGTGTACGAAAGCATGTGGACTCAGTACTGCGTTTACAGACGTTCTGATCATCTTCCAGGGTCTTGATTATTTAAAGTTCCTAGTTCAGGAAATAATTATTACCCTCTAGTGACATACAGTTACCTCTCATTTGATATTACTTACCAAGATCTTTTAGTTTTCTTGCACAAAGTCAAAGCTTTTATCTTTCGTTTCTCTCTTTCTGTCTTAGATTGTTTGAGATAAAGATATTTTTATCTTGCAGACCGTGCACACTTTGATAAAAATTGGCTTTCCATCTTGGGTAGGAGAGTATAATTATCGTCCATAAAAGTTTCGAGACATTGTCGTAAAGATCAGAATTCAACTCTGAAGAATGTTCTGTGTGAAACATCACGATATTTCTTTATCTTTAAGCTGAGATTAATAGTACATGAATAGCGCACGTTCATTTGTTTTCTAAACCCACTTCCTTTTTTTGTAAATCACTGTACTTTACTCGAAGTTCAGACAGTTCTTGCATGTCTAATTCCTGCGCTTCATTTGAGGTTCCAGTTCCCGATTAGATATTATCTATTTTTGTAATATTGCTCGAAATATCATTCTTAACTTCCAGCATTAGACCGAACGCTAGGGCTTCCAACGAGATAGACAAGTTTTTAGTTAAAATTGATTAGTTAAATTTCTAAATGAAAAAATTATTTTTCAAATAAAAAGCTATTTTTAAAACAATAGTTTACTAGTCAACCATAGAGCTAAATCCTTAACTGATGAAACATTTTGCGACGTTTTGACCTCAATCTGTCGATGAAAAAAGAGTAAAACTAGTGCTTTTATCAATCCCACTTTTTGGTTAAATTGATGGTGTAAATTATAATTTAAATATTGCCCTGACTATGAAGGTTTTTTTTACAATTTGGTAATAAAAGTTAATTTTGATAATGCTCTATTTTCACAGTCATCTAAAACGAGATTCACATATAAAATGTGCACACCTTTATCATAAAACTGAACTGATGACAAATATAAAATGGGAATTTACAGTACTGGTGTTATTTTGTCACGCATTGTGATTAATTAATTAAATAAATTATATTGTAACTTAGGATACATGCACCAAAATTCAATTTAGAAATTTCCAGAAACCGACCAAAATTTGCAGTAATTTGAGCTAATTTTATCAGGCACATACTAGGCAGTCTGATAAGTACCTGAAAATTCTAAGAGATGGCATTAGTATTCACTAATGTGAACCATTTTCGTGGAGCTTGATCCTTCAAATGACGCCTGTCAAAACTTCAGCCATTTATGTTTACGCATTTACAAGTTAAAGAACTGAGAAGCGACTAACCTCCCAGTTTTTTTTAATATGGAAAAATATGAGTTTCGAGTTTTGATCAAACACTACTATCTTCGCAAGAAAACGATATCCGAGACCAATGCCAAGCCGGACAAGTATTACCCGGACTTTGCACCGTCGATTGGAACGATTCATAAGTGGTTTACCGAGTTTCGCTGTGGCCGTACGAGCACAGTTGATTCTGAACGATCTGGGCGCCCAAAAGAGGTCACTACACCAGAATAATGTCGAAAAAATCCATGATATGATGTTGAATCATCCCAAAGTGAAATTGAGAGAGTTAGCTAATGCTGTAGGCAAATCATTGGAACGTGTGGGCAATATCGTGCATTCAGTTTTGGGCATGAAGAAGCTCTGCGCGCGATCGGTGCCGCGTTTGCTCACAGTGTACCAAAAACGAATTCGTGTGACAAACTCCCAGCAGAACAGTTTTTGCGCCGATTCATAACCATGGATGAAACCTGGATCCACTACTACACTCCTGAGTCAACGCAACAGGCATAATAGTGGGTTCCACCAGGCCAAAGTGCTCCGAAGCGTCCAAAAACGCAACAATGGGTCGAAAAGGTTATGGCCTCCGTATTTTGGGATGCACATGGCATAATATTCGTGGACTATCTTGAAAAAGGTAAAACCATAACCGGAGCATACTATTCATCATTATTGGGCCGATTGAAAATCGAAATCGCCGAAAAACGACCGCATTTGAAGAAGAAAAAACCGCTATATCATCACAACAATACGTCTGTTCATTCATTCTTGGTTGCACAAGCAAAATTGCATGAAATCGGCTTCGAATTGGTTCTTCAGCCATCGTATTCACCAGACCTGGCCCCCAGCGACTATTACTTGTTCCCAAACCTGAAGAGATGGCTCACTGGTAAGCGTTTTTACTCAAATGAGGAGCTCATATCTGAAACTGAGGCGTATTTTGGAGACCTTCCGATCGAGTACTTTTCGGACGGTATCAAAAAGTTAGAATATCGTGGAACTCGCTGTATCGACCTAAAAGGAGAGTATGTTGAAAAATAAAACCGACTTTGGCCAAAAAAATGTCTCCGTGTTTCATTTTTCAGGGACTTATCAGACTGCCTAGTATGGCAACTTTCCATAAATTATACCTCAAAATGCTATTATCTGGAACCACAATTTCCTTGCATTTTTTACTGTCAGTGGACTGCGTATCGTAAAATGAGAGCTCATAGACGTATAATTTGTATCATTTAACTCTGACGTCATTCATTATTGCCTAGGGTGTGAAAAGTACTTTTTACTTCCTAGAAATTAGAAGGTTGAGCTTTAGCCCCGCTTGATAGGCGTCGAAAAGGGCTGAAATCATTATGTATCCTAAAAACAATAATGTGACAGAAAATAAAACGTGGTGTTTATACATTGAAATTTTTTTCTGATATAAATGTATTGTTTAAAATTCCCGCTTTACGCTTTTATCTCTAGTCACAGCATGAATCTATTATTATTTCTACAAAGTCGATTTTTGAAGGGAATTATATAGTTTTTTTTTGTATCTTTTTTTTAAAGCTTGCTTCTAACGAACGTTTTTTTTAGGTGTGTACTTCATTTTAAGCTTTTCAATCTTTTGAAAATATACACATGAAAAAATCCTTGCAATGTTTGAAATATTGACCAATATGAAAGAATTACAAAGAACGTCATCATTTATCAAAAATTGGATTAAAAACTATTTTATGAAATGCAATTATAATATCTTTAAAATAATATTGTTTTAGTAAAAAAAAATATTGCCGTCAGTTTTGTGTAATCTTTAAATAACTCCAATGTCTCACTATAGGGGTTTTTTGTACTATATAAAATAAATTCATTGCGGGCTTTTTTTATTCATTTTCTATGGCTTATTCTGAATAAAAAATTTTTCGGCTGACTCTATAACCTAAAATTGTGGTACAACTTTTTTTATCTGCGCCTATTTGTTGGCTTCGAAAAAAGTTGGGAGGGAGGACAAGCTTGAAAAATAGAAAAAAATATGGATTACCCCAGCTGACATGGGACAAGATGGAAAGAAACATTCAGAACGTTAATAAATTACTTTTTTAATGTAATTACTATTCACATACATTTTGATTCGAATTTGGATTAAAAACAATATCATAATTCATTTTACACTTTTTCAGTTTTCTGATAATACACAATCTACATTGAATCGTGTTTTGCCACAACTTCGCTAAAATTATATGGGAAGATTAAATTACTGTTGCCTACTCGAACTTCCTTCATTTCATTCGCGGTCATATCTAAAACTGCACTGCTTATCACATTCACTTTGATTCTCGAGTGAGCCCTACCTGTCTTATACAACCCACGAAGAATCCCAGTACAATCCAGTATTGCAAAAACGTCATCATTGGATGTCGACAATACAATATGTTTCGAATTGCCGGTACTGATTTGATCTGTGAATAAGCCGAACATATCCAAGTTATCCAAAAGCATATCCAAGTACTAGATCAGGAAGCGACCTGCCAGGAGGAGACGTGGACTTGGCACGTGATGAAGGCTCGGCAGGGACTGAGGTATACAAATAGAAGGAAGTTGCCAGCTGCCAGAGCCAGGATTATCAGGCCAATTTATTCCTCACTGTGAACTCAATTCTGCAAAATGAAAAATTATTTTTATTTAAATATATTACAAATGAAAGATATACATATTATACTATTGTATTTACCAATAGAATTAACGATGGCGACGCAAGAAAACAAAAAAGTATAAACCAGCCACATTTTTTCAAAGCGGCGGAAAAATTAAATAATATTTTAATGAATAATTTTGTTAACAGTGAAACTAACTCATTACAGTACACAGTCGTGAAGTAGTCGCTATCTTTCAAATTATAGTAGTCAATATTGTCCTTCTGAGATTAGTACATTTAATTCCACAACGTTTATCATTATTATATTAATTATTTGTATATGACTTTGAAAATGTTAAGATGGTTTACATACAACATATGCGTGCCTGTACAATTACGCTTATCTGAAGACCGAAATAAAATAATCATTTAGATAATTGATATTATTTTTTCAACCAGGTTAATTCTAAACCCATAAGGTTTTTCTAAATGAAATAATTCTCTGATGCAAGTTCAAAAAAACGTTGTCAGACATAAAAGTTTATTTATAGAACATTTTCCTCATCTGTATCCTTCACTGAACCATGCTAGGCTTATTACGTACATTTGGTGCGAGATCAAATTACGAAAAATACAATATTTCGGTCTTAATTTATTCAAGGTAATTAATGGTACACAGTTTGTAGTGAACCTTAATTTTCAACAACTTCAATAAAACGATGTGGGAAGATTCGGCGTTAAATACCTACTGGACATTCCCTTATTTCATTTGTGCTCATATCATAAATTGCGCTGCTTATCAAATTTATTTTTACTCTCGTACACTGTCCGTTTGTCCTATATATTCCTAGAAAAATCCCACTATACTCTAATACTGCAAAAATGTCACCAGTGTCACTCGATTTGGCGCAAGAACATAGCTCCAACGTTCCAGTAGCATTCGAGCTGGTAGATTGGCAAAGAAAAAGTATCTTCGAAATTCAAATCTTCGGTTTCGATTTGTGCGGGGAATAAGCCGAACATATCCAAGTTGTCCTAGTGCATATCCAAGTACTGGACCATCAGGCGGCGTGCCAGGAGGAGGCCTGTACCCGAAACGAAGACGAGGCTCCTCAGGTGGCTGGGGTGCACTACTAGAAGAGGAAGGACGCACACGTCCAAGGCGCGGAGTGCCTGACCAATCGCCATTCGACTGTGAACTTAATTATGCAAAGGGTTATCAAGGATTAACTAAAATGAGTTTGAGAAAATAAAGGTACAGTTAGTTTTTTGAAGGTAATGCAATGAACGCGAAAGATAGGACTCCCAGAGTTTGTTATTTCGAGATTTAACGGGACGCAGAAGGGAAAGGTTAGAGGTGCTTGAGGAGATTATGTTGTCTGCTATTCGAGGAAGAACCAGGATTATCTTGTCTATTAGGATTTCCGCCAGACTATGAACATAATTCTGCAAGAAAACGTAAAGCATTTTTTTGTTCAACTTATACCGTGGTGAGCTTCAACCATCTTCAACCTAAAATGGTGCACTTCGCGCTTCTGTTACGAACTGGCGTACGGAGTTTGAACCTTTAAGATGCACTTTAATTGAAGCATCTTAGTGATTAGACCTATTTAACCCATAACACCTTCTGATTTCTAACCCAGTTAAAGTACTTTCCGTTTCAACAATATTTAGAATTATGGCCGTTATATATTATTATATTCACCCATAGAACTGAGAATGGCCACCAAAGAATTGAAACGAATTTATAAATCGTTCTTGTTTTTTCAAAGTGTAGGGAAAACTGATTAAGGCTTTAATGAATAATCTGCTAAACAGCGTAGTCGCCATCTCATAATTTATAGGCAGCAAGATTGTTTTCCTGAGGTTTTAACATTTTTGATTATTATTGTTATAATCATTGTCATAATTATTATTATCTCGGTTTGAAATTTTTTATGTGGCTTAAGAAATTACACCTAGCTATACAATAAATCTGTGCTAACGACAAATATAAAATTGAAATATATAGACTATTCAGTAATAACATTTCTTGAGTTTCTGAAGGTAAAATAAAATATAAACTTAACAAAAAAACATTGTATTTGTTTTCTTCTTTCAGATTATTATTATCTTTTTCGTACGAAATTGTGCGATCCTATTGGATTCTTTTTATGATTAATTTACATTTTTAGGAATTGATTGTTAGAAAACAAATAATTATATCGAACTCATTGACTGGTGTAAATTTGTAAGAATTGTACCTCTGCTGATCATTCAATTCACTGACCTTAAAGTAAAGCAGTTAGCTTAAAGAAATGTAAATTATTTACTGCAGAAGGACATCTTGCACCTTCCGTGTCACACACAAGCAGTTCAACAAGCACCTTCTCACTTACTGAAAAAATGCTTTAAATCACTAAATAATAAGAATTCAAGTACACCAGAATTTTCGGCTTTTTTTGGGCTCTTGAAATCCCCAAAAAAAAATTTCCCCAAACCAACCCGTAACTCCCAAAATCAACCCCCATACAAAATTTTCAATTCTCAGTAATTTATCAATAGGATATTTTTGGGCTCTTTTGGCTCGCAGAAAATATTCACATCGATTCTTGGGCTCCTACCCTTACAGTAAAAAATTAACCCCTTTGTAACACGCCGATATGAAATTGTCAAAAAATAAATTTTATTAAATTTTAGAGCTTGAATAGAGTCTCTAATTTTTGGGCTCCTTAAAAATAGCCGCTGCGATTTTTGGGCTTAAACCCTAAACGTCAAAAATCAACCCCTCTCTACCACGTAAATACAACTTTGTCTACAAATAAATTTTTGTAGAATTTTTTAATGGAAATAGAGTTTCTGATTTTTGGGCTCCTCGAAAATAAGCGCTACGATTTTTGAGCTTCAACCCTTAACATCAAAAATCAACCCCTCTCTACCACATAGATACAACTTTGTGAAAAAATAAATTTTTCTAGAATTATTCAATGGAAATAGAGTCTCTGGTTTTCGGGCTCTCAAAAATACCTGCTACGATTTTTGAGCTTCAACCCTTATCGTCAAAAATTAACCCCTCTCTACCACGTACATAAAAATTTGTTAAGAAATAAGTTTTTTTAGAATTTTACAATGGCAATAGAGTCATTGATTTTTGGGCCAGGTAGATACAAATTTGTCAAGAAATAATTTTTTCGCATTTTACAATGGAAATAAAGTCTCTGACTTTTTGGCTCTTGGAAGATACCGACTACGAATATTAGGTTCCAGCCCTCAACGCCATTAAACAACCCCTCTCTACCTCGTTGATACGTCTTTGACGAAAAAAAATTTGTTGAGAATTTTACAACAGGAATACAGTCGATTATTTTTGGGTTCCTGGAAAATACCCACTACGATTCTTGGGCTCTAACACTCCACGACAAAAATCAACCTCTCTCTACGATTTCAAACACTTATAATTTTTATTTTGCGCGTATCTAAAGCTAAATGTCAAATTTCTTGGACAATGAAAAATGTACGCTTTAAAATTAAAATTGAAAATGGAATGTTTATAAGTAAAATATGTAAGCATTGTAAAAAGTGGATGATATAGCTGAAAAATCTAAAAATTAGATTTATTATTTACAAAACAGTTGAATCAAATTTGGAAATTTTTTTTCCTAATGATTCTAAAATTTTCGACAAACAGTGAATTTACTGCCATTTCCCGGATTTTCCCTGTCCCGTAGAGTTCCCGGTCATTTTTCGGTTTCTCGGTGAGAGACCTATTTAAGTATTATTTAAAGCTTTTTATATAGTAAGTGTATGCAAATTAAAAATTTTCGTTGCACTATAGACGATCGCCCCTCTCTCCCAGGTGTATTAAGCAATACTTGAACTGACCCTCAACCGGCCGTGCGTCCAGTTTAAAATTTTTACGATTTTCGACTCTTCAAGAGATGAAATATCATCCGTTAAAAACCAGAGATCGAAAATTTTAATGATTCCTTTATACCCTCGTGAACAAAAATATAATAGCTTAAATTTCTTGGAAAGTGGACTGCACCTGCGTGTTTGTTATTGTCACGCGAGCTCTCCATTCTTTTATGCTTTATTTTGCTTATGCATTATGTGTTCTGTATTTTCATCTTCGCCTTTTTATACTCTGTATTAAAAATTTAATGAAAGAATAAACGAGTTTGTCTGGATCCTTTGACGGATTCAGAGCGCGTTTTTGGTATCTGCGTTTAATTTATTCACCTTTTTTGAATTTTTCTTCTCAAAAATTGCAATGTCGGAATATACGGAAACACAAGGTCGTCTGAAAAAAGAAAGTGTGAAGAAATTAAGGAAGTAGTGTTTAGATATAAAGAAGTGGTGGTCAAAGGAAATGGTAAAATTTGCAGTAAATTTATTTTTTGAGAAAGTTGTATCTACGTGGTAGAGAGGGGTTGATTTTTGACGTTAAGGGTTAAAGCTCAATAATCGTAGCCGGCATTTTTGAGGAGTCCAAAAACAAGAGACTTTATTTCCATTAAAAAATTCTGGAAAAATTTATTTTTTGACAAAGTTATATCTACGTGGTAGAGAGGGGTTGATTTTTAACGTTAAGGGTTGAAGCCCCAAAATCGCAGCGGGTATTTTCGAAGAGCCTAAAAATCATAGAATTCATTTCTATTGAAAAATTCTACAAAAATTTATTTTTTGATAAAGTGGTATCTACGTGGTAGAAAGGGGTTGATTTATGACGTTGAGGGTTAAAGCCCAAAAATCGTATCGGGTATTTTCGTAGAGCCCAAAAATCGAAGCGGGAATTTTTGAGGAGTCCAAAAATCAGAGAATTTATTTCTAACGAAAAATTCTACAAAAATTTATTTTTTGACAAAGTTGTATCTACGTGGTAGAGAGGGGTTTATTTTTGACGTTAAGGGTTAAAGCCTAAAAATCTTAACGGGTATTTTCGAGGAACCTTAAAATAGGAGACTATTTCCTTTAAAAACTTATAGAAAAATTTATTTTCTGACAAAGTTTTATCTACGTGGGTTGATTTTTGACGTTGAGGGCTAAAGGCCAAAAATCGTAGCGGGTATTTTCAAAGAGCCCAAGAATCAGAGACTTTATTTCCGTTGAAAAATTCTGCAAAAATTCATTTTTTGACAAAGTTGTATCTGCGTGCATTGAATTTTGACGTTAAGGGTTGAAGCTTAAGAATAGCAGCGGGTATTTTCGAGGAGCCTACAAATCAGAGACTTTATTCCTACTGAAAAATGCTACAAAAATTTATTCTTTGACAAAGTTGTATCTACGTGGTAGAGAGGGGTTGATTTTTTACGTTGAGGGTTAAAGCTCAAAAATCGTAGCGGTTATTTTCGTGGAGCCCAAAAATTGGAGCGGGTATTTTGAAAGAGTCCAAAAATCAGAGACTTCATTTCGATTAAAAATTCTGAAAAAATTTATTTTTTGACAAAGTTTTATCTACGGGGTAGAAAGGGGTTGATTTTTGACGTTAACGGTTAAAGCCCCAAAATCGTAGCGGGTATTTTCGAGGAGCCCAAAAATCATAGACATCATTTCTGTTGAAAAATTCTACAAAAATTAATTTTTTGACAAATTGGTATCTACGTGGTAGAGAGGGGTTGATTTTTGACATTGAGGGATAAAGCCCAAAAATCGTAGCGGGGATTTTGGAGGAGTCTAAAAATCATAGACTTCATTTCTATTGAAAAATTCTACAAAAATTTATTTTTTGACAAAGTGGTATCTACGTGGTAGAGAGGGGTTGATTTATGACGTTGAGGGTTAAAGCCCAAAAATCGTAGCGGTTATTTTCGTGGAGCCCAAAAATTGGAGCGGGTATTTTGAAAGAGTCCAAAAATCAGAGACTTTATTTCGATTAAAAATTCTGGAAAAATTTATTTTTTTGACAAAGTTTTATCTACGGGGTAGAAAGGGGTTGATTTTTGACGTTAACGGTTAAAGCCCCAAAATCGCAGCGGGTATTTTCGAGGAGCCCAAAAATCATAGACATCATTTCTATTGAAAAATTCTATAAAAATGAATTTTTTGACAAATTGGTATCTATGTGGTAGAGAGGGGTTGATTTTTGACATTGAGGGATAAAGCCCAAAAATCGTAGCGGGGATTTTGGAGGAGCCTAAAAATCAGAGACTTTATTCCTACTGAAAAATGCTACAAAAATTTATTTTTTGACAAAGTGGTATTTACGTGGTAGAGAGGGGTTTATTTTTGACGTTAAGTGTTAAAGCCTAAAAATCTTAACGGGTATTTTCGAGGAACCTTAAAATAGGAGACTATTTCCTTTAAAAAATTATAGAAAAATTTATTTTCTGACAAAGTTTTATCTACGTGGGTTGATTTTTGACGTTGAGGGTTAAAGCCCAAGAATCGCAGCGGGTATTTTCGAGGAGTCCACAAATCAGAGACTTTATTTCTATTAAATATTCTACAAAAATTTATTTTTTGACAAAGTTGTATCTACGTGGTAGAGAGGGGTTGATATTTGATGTTAAGGGTTAAAGCCCGAGAATCGAAGCGAGCATTTTTGAGTCCAAAAATCAGAGAATTTATTTCTATTGAAAAATTCTACAAAAATTTATTTTTTGATAAAGTGGTATCTACGTGGTAGAGAGGGGTTGATTTTTCACGTTGAGGGTTAAAGCTAAAAAATCGTAGCGGGTATTTTCGTGGAGCCCAAAAGTCAGAGACTTTATTTCCATTAAAAATTCTGGAAAAATTTATTTTTTGACATAGTTTTATTTACGTGGCAGGGAGGAGTTCATTTTTGACGTTAAGGGCTTAAGCCCAAAAAGCGTAACGGGTATTTTCGAGGAACTCAAAAGGAATTCAAAAATTTCCGGAAACCGACGGAAATTTGCAGTAATTGAAGCTAATTTTATCAGGCACATGTGGCAACTTTCCATGAATTATACCTCAAAATGCTATTATCTGGAACCAAAATTTCCTTGCACTTTTTACCGTGAGTGGATTGCGTATCATCAAATGCGAGCTCATTGATGTATAATTTTTATTATTATACATATAATTACAATTACAATTTTTATTTAGCCCCGCTTGATAGGCGTCGAAAAGGGCTGAAATCATTATGTATCCTAAAAATAATAATGTGTCAGAAAATAAAGTGTGGTGTTTATATATTAAAATTTTTTCTGATTCAAATGTATTGTTTAACATTTACGCTTCACGTTTTTATCTCAAGTCACAGCATGAACCTATTTTGATTGCTACAAAATCGATTTTTGAAGGAAATTATACAGTTTTTTTCAGTATATTTTTTTAAAAGCTTCTTTCCAACGAAAGTTTTTTTTTTAATTTTAGGTGTGTACTTCATATTGAGCTTTTCAACCTTTTGAAAATATACACTCAAAAATCCCCGCAATGTTTGAAATATTGACCCATATGAAAGAATTACAAAGAACGTCATCATTTGTCAAAAATTCAAAAGGGAATTTTTTTATTCGTTTTCTATGGCTATTTCCGAATAGAAAATTTTGAGGCTGACTCTATATCCTAAAATTGTGGTATAATTTTTGTTTTATCTACGCCTATTTTTTGGTTTCGAAAAAAATTCGGAGGAAGGACAAGCTTGAAAAAAAGAGAAAGAAAAAATTATGGATTACCCGAGCGGATACGGAAGACAATGGAAAGAAAACTTCAGAACCTTTATAAATTACCTTTTTATTGTAATCACTATTCACATACGTTTTAATCCGACTTTCGATTACGAACAATATCATAATTCATTTTACACTTTTTCAGTTTACTGATAATACACATTCTGCATTAAATCGTGTTTTGCCACAACTTCGCTAAAATTATATGGGAAGATTAAATTACTGTTGCCTACTCGAACTTCCTTCATTTCATTCGCGGTCATAATTAAAACTGCACCGCTTAACTCATTTATTTTGATTCTCGAGTGAGCCTTGCCTGTCTTATGCAACCCACGAAGAATCCCAGTACAATCCAGTATTGTAAAAACGTCACAATTAGATGTGGACAATACAATATGTTCTTGGTTTGGCACCGGGACATATCTACCATTTTCTACTAACAATTGAATTGGTATATCGACAGGTAAAATGTATCTTCGAAATTCGAATTGCCGGTAATGATTTGAGCTGGGAATAAGCCGAACATATCCAAGTTGTCCAAGAGCATATCCAAGTACTAGATCAGGAGGCGACCTGCCAGGAGGAGACGTGGACTTGGCACGTGATGAAGGCTCGGCAGGGACTGAGGTATACAAATAGAAGGAAGTTGCCAGCTGCCAGAGCCAGGATTATCAGGCCAATTTATTCCTCACTGTGAACTCAATTCTGCAAAATGAAAAATTATTTTTATTTAAATATATTACAAATGAAAGATAAACATATTATACTATTGTATTTACCAATAGAATTAAGGATGGCGAAGCAAGAAAACAGGAAAGTATAAACCAGACACATTTGTTCGAAGATGCGGAAAAATTAAATAATAGTTTAATGAATAATTTGGTTAACAGCGAAACTAACTCATTAGAGTACACGCTCGTGGAGTAGTCGCTATCTTACAAATTATAGTAGTCAATATTGTCCGTCTGAGATTAGTACATTTATTTCCACAACGTTAATCATTATTATATTAATTATTTGTATATGACTTTGAAAATATTAAGATGGTTTACATACAACATATGCGTGCCTATACAATTGCGCTTTCTTGACGACAGAAATAAAATAATCATTTAGGGAATTGATGTTATTTTGTCGACCAGGTTAATTCTAAACACATAAGGTTTTACTCAATGAAATAATTCTCTGATGCAAGTTCCAAAAAACGTTGTCAGACATAAAAGTTTATTTATAGAACATTTTCCTCATCTGTATCCTTCGCTGAACCATGCTAGGCATATTTCATTAAACATTAAAAAATTTGCAATCTTTTACTAACTTTAAAAGTACACCAAACTCTCGCTTTCTTTTAAGTGTCGG
>NC_046658.1:164562310-164568094 GCF_010883055.1 Belonocnema kinseyi | reverse complement strand
TAGAATAGCAACTAGCTTTTTTTTTCTTTTTTCTATTGAATGTGTTTTGCTTTTTTGTTATTGCTTTGCATTTGGGTCTCTCAAATAAAAATAATTATCCATAGCTGACCACGTTTTGAGCAGAGGGTAATTTTGGAAAAAGTAAATTAAACAGAAATTTTTTTTCAGTTAACAGTACATTCATTACCATTAAAACCAGGACATATAAACACATTCACGCTGCAAATTTATTTCAAACGCTTGTGGCGCCTTTGACGTCGCACCCATTTTCTATCATTCTCGTAACTAGAATTATTTCTCATAATTACATTTCATTTTATTATTAAAAATAATCTGTACTATGGAACTTCTTATTAGGTACTAAAATGAAGATCTTCACAAGATTTTACAATAATGCCACCAGTAGTTTTGTTAATATAACCCATGGACAGTCATGTTATCAACTGCGCCGTTCCGCATGTTTATGTTTACCATCAGGTGAGTCCTACCTTGTCTACAGAAGGCATGCAGGATCCCTCTATGATCGAATATTGCAAAAACATCACCATTTTTTGCTGATAATGCAATATGTTCTCGGGTGGACACGGGCATATATCTACTATTTCCAACTCGCAATTGAATCGTTTTTTCGGCAGGGAAAAAGCATCTCCGGAATTCGAATCTTCGGTTTGGATTATTACGGGGAATGAGCCGAACATATCAAAGTTGTCCAAGTGAATACCCAAGCACAATATCATGATGTGGCCTGTCAGGAGGAGACGTAGACTGGATACGAAGAGGCGGCTCCTCAGCAATAGGATCCCTGCCAGGAGCAGACCTACACCTGTCACGAAAATGCGGCTCCTCAGAAGAATGATGAATACGACGAGAAGGAGGACTTGGCCAGCGGCCCGCGCGAGGTGTATCCGGCCAATCTCTTCTTGACTGTGAACTTAATTCTGCAAGAAAAAATAAATCATTTTCTTCAACGCATAAACAAACTAGTACTTGAAAATATAAAACTCTGTCAAAAATTTAGTGAGATGAAAGGTTGCTTATGCTTCTTTAGGTAAACGATATTCTTGAACAAAATTAATTTGATTAATTTAATTAATTTTAATTAATTTAATTGCTGGTTCTAAAATTGGTATAAATTTTCTAACAATAGAAAATATGGAATATATCGAAAATTGTAAACACTTTATATTATTATATTCACGAATCGTAGTAAGGGCGGCTGCCAATGTGAAAACAGAAGTATAAACCATCATCATTTTCGCAATGCATAGAAAAAACTGACTAATTGTTTAAGGCATAATTTGATTTACGGTGTACTCTTTATCTCACAGATTATAGGCCTTAAGATTTTCCTTTTGAGGTTTTAATCCAATTATTCTTGTCATTTTTATAATGATGCTAATCTTCTTTAAAAAATTTTAAGTGGCTTACCGAATGTTAATTCCATATTACAATATAACTTAACTGATGACAAATGTTAAATAAGAATATTTTTAGAATCCAGTAATGAAATTATTTGAGATTCTTCAGATAATATAAAATGTAAATAAATGTTCTTAAAAAATTCCTTCATGTTTAAAAATCATGTTTTTGGAAAATATCTCGTTTTTTATGCATATTTTACAAGTTATGGTAGGGAAATGCAGATCACTTTTTTTGCAATTTGCAAGAAATGTCCAATTTTACTTTGAAATTTGAGAGATTATTATAAATGTATAAATGATAGAATATATAAATAATTTATCATAATCTATATACATACATACACTCACACACGTACATGTGTATAAGTGTATGAACTTACCAATATGTATGTAGAGTAACTGAAGCATTTTTATTAAACGTGGTATTCACAATAGGCCTAATCCACAAGCTTTTTCTTTCAGAAAAGATGTACAGTTCTGTCGGATAATAATTAAATTTTTGGTTTTAACCTTTTAGAGCGCCTGGGTTGACTTGATAGACTTCTTTTGAAGGCCTGGATTGGCCAGGTTGTTGATGTCTTCTTGAAGGTCAGCGTGATTTTCTTCGTGATCACTCTCCTCCTGCTCTTCTTCTTATGTCGCACCGTACTGTCCTACAACATTTGCTGGCGGCATTCGAGAAAGACGTGGAACATTTTGATCAGAGTTAATAGCAGTTTTAGGAGTTACGCCAAGAATACCTCCCATAGCGTGGAAAATGTTCAAACCGTCAAGGGTTCTCTTTTTAAAATCAGCATTCTCAAACACATATTGACAGAACGCATCTGAATTAATTGAGACACCTGGTCGCATAATAGCCGATATCTCAAACGGCACACATTCATCGTATGTGCAACAAAACCCGAGCGATGACAATACATTAATGAGCTGCTCATATCCAAACTTCTTATACAGAAATGAACCAACTTCAAACTGCAAAGATGATAGGAAAGGACGAGGTCGTGCTGCTGATATAATAGCATGAGCTAGAGCAGTACATTTAGCCTCCCATTTGTGCAAATCACTACGCTTGGTTTTCAAAATTACACTTTGAAGAAAATTATTTAAAGTTTCAGGAACAAGCATACTTATATCTTGTAAGAAAGCATCCGAAGGTGGATACTGGTTCGTTTCATAAATTTGGGATCTGATGTCTTCCAACACGATTAGTGCTGCTGCTTCAACAATCCGTAATCATTCCTTCAATTCATTCAATTTCTTGTGCTCATCAAAAGTTTCTGAAATTACTTAGAGTCCCGTGTTCCGAAGGCAAACAACTGTGGAATTTTTTCTTGTCATAGAGAGAAGAATAGCATCGCCATACTTTTGAATTAATCTTGACTTCACTGTCCTGACATTGGGTCGGTAATCTCCTTGTATTTGTTGCATCAGATCGTCAGGGGCAAACTCACATTCCTTTGAGTTTTCAGCCATGTATGAATAAATGAATTCCATTGCTGGATCCATATTTGTGGCTGGTATAAGTTTTTTTTATAAATAAAACAGATTTCCCCTGGAGAACCCATGGTCAAACATGCGACACAACCGTAATTTATACAGATACACTGAACTATGCGATCATTCTAGGTCTAAGCCTGGGCTATATTCCTTAAAACCAGTTTCAACCCGTGGTCTATGACGCAGTAACTGTGTGGAAGATGGTTTTAAGTAGCGAGGGGTTGGGGGGGACGCAGACGCTTCCTGAACCTAAATGTTGCCTTGAATGGGAAGGGAATTCTAAGGATCTAAAGTCTAAGCAATATTTTTGCTGGCTTATGCTATCATCTCAAAATACGAATTGTCTGTACAATTAATCTGTGCTGAGGACAAATTTTATATAAGAATAACTTTATCAGTCACACTAAGAGAATGTGGGGGGAAATTCCAAGTAAATAGAACGTGGATCAAATCAATCAATATGACATCTCAACGTCGCATTTAGGTGGTGTCATCGAGAGCAAGGATGAATCAGGAAACCGCCTTAATTTGTTCATGGTAGACAAAAACTGGTTAATGTTTTAAAGAAAAATCCGGATGACAATGTTGTTGTTGCCCAATAAAATATAGGCGATAAGATTTATTTTGTAACATTCTTTGTGAATAATTCTAAAAGAAAATTAATAAAAACAATCATACCTTGTTTCACGAATTTATTTAAACATCTAGACATTAGGTAATGTTGTATGTAGCAGCGGAAATTTGTACGAAAAAGATTTGAATTCTTTGGACAAATGTTGACATACCCTTCAAAGAGCATAAGAAATATATATATATATATATAATTATTTTTGAAAAAAAAAACATAATTATCTTTTCTGAACTATTTTAATATATATTTTATGAATTTACACTGTCTGTGTACTGTCTGCAGTCAATCATGATTTGAAAAAACTTAAGTAAACTACTGACCCAAGACTGGGCAAAAACGGCTCACTTGCCGTTCCTGCATTTCATCTGCTGTCATATTCTTAACTGCAATGCTTATTATATTTACCTTTATCTTCGTATCATGTCTATTATATCATGTCTATATTCCACGAAGAATCCAAGTATACTTCAATATTGCAAAAACTGCACCATTGCATATTGGTAATACAATATGTTCTCGGCTTGAAAAAATGTTTCTTGGAATTTCTAATTGTCGGCTCGAAATTGTGTGGAGATAAAGTCGCAAATATCCAAGATAGGAGGCTCCTTAGGCTCCTGAGGCACGACAATTAGTTTTGTTAATTATAATTACTTCCTGCAATGCGGTCATGGGGCCATAGAAAACCTTTTAACCATGGTTAAACCTGCATTCCGTGATCCATCATTTAATATTTCAGAGCATTGCAGCTGCGCGATGGGAATTAGTGAGAGGAGCTGGGAAAGGATCTGCGATTTTGTTTTACAAGTGAAGAATCTAAATATAGCCCGTGCTTGGAATACCGGACAAGACCTGTTAGAAGCCGGATAGCGCTTTCCTACGTGTATATCCAGACTCCATCAGTTTAAATATTTTCTATCTGGAAATCGTTTTTGACTATCCTGATTCTATCGAAATAACATACCCAATAATGTATTTTAACAAAGTCGACATTGTCCATCTATGCGGGAATTTCAGAGTTTTTTCCTGAGCATGAATACAGGAATTCATTTCCTCTATATCCAAAATTGCGCTTATCCGCGTCTGTGAGAAACCAATGAGGTAGAAGAAATCAATAAGTATTAATCTATCTGATGCTACCCGGGACATATTCGGAACATGGAACTACAAATAGTTTTCCGGTAAAGTGAAACAGGTTCTCTGTCCGGGTCTTATAAGCTGAATCTTGGAGTATTTATATCGATAAAGAAACTTGTTTCGATAAAGACTGCTTTGTTGGTTTTATCATAGCGAGGAACAAGATTTTGATTTCAGCTGTAATGTCAGAAAAGCCTAAACATGCTGGACGCAGCCTGGATACAGTGTGGGTACGAAAACCGTATTTCATTCCTGATAGGTCCAGAAACAGTCCCGAATCTATTCGAGTTATATCATAGTTCCATTCGGAATTTCAAGGAGGGAGACTGAACACTTTATTCCCTATTGTCCTTTCCCTCTTGCTAAAACAACTTCTCTTTTTAACGTTGCTTTCGTGAAAATTAATTTGCACTTCTTCTGTAAGAATTCGACACGCTGCTAGATAAACCTTAAAGAGCAACTGAGAAGTTAAAGGAAGAGGTGAGTTAGAAAAAGCAAGAATTATAAGAGGCTGATGGGACGATAAATGCAGGGAAGTAAAGAAATCGAGATGAAAGAGTGAAGGACGTATTTCAAGGGTCTGTTAGTTAGGAGGTGTAAAAAGAAGGTGAATTGCAATTTTGAAAAGAGACAAGGCCACAGGGGTGGATGGCTTGGATAATAAGGCAATACAATACCGAGACTTAATACTCTTTTATTTAACATTTAAATCCTTTTAATCTATCAAGGAATTACGTATTATCTTTCTCCATTAAAAAAGTAGACTAAAAGTGACGAATTTCAGCAAAAATACAAATTTCTAGCATTATGCTAAGACTATATTATTCCAAATAAAATGGATTATTATTAGATAATTATTTGTGTTAGCTTTATTGTATAGAGCCTCGCTGTAATTAAAAAGTTTTAAAAACTCGGAAAAACAACCGGGACTTTCTAACAGTATTATAAAAGCAAATTGAAAAAAAAAATAGTACATTGTTTCACTACTCGAGTCGAAATATAGGTCCTACTTTGACTTCGAGTATGAACAATTTTAAAGATCTTAGTCTGTTCAGGAGATATCAATAAGCTTTAAAGAACTTGAAATATTTTATGAATATT
>NC_046658.1:164554574-164562210 GCF_010883055.1 Belonocnema kinseyi | reverse complement strand
AAAAAAAATTCTCTTTCATCACGACAACGCCCGAGTTCACACATGCTTCGTTTCAATGACTATAATTGAAGAACTAAAATTCGCATTGGTCGAACACCCACCGTATTCACCAGATTCAGCCCCCGGTGACTTTTTCTTATTTCCAAACTTGAAAAAATGGCTCGGTGGACAGAGATTTCCAGACAACGAAGACGTGATTGCCTCTGTAAGTGCTTATTTTGAGGAACTTCCGAAAACGCACTTTTCTGAAGAATTAAAAAAACTTGAAAAGCGATTGACCAAGTGTATAGAGCTCCAAGGAGATTGTGTTGAAAAATAAAAAAAAATGTACCCAAAAAAAATTGTTTCTATACTTTATTCTAAGGACTTATTAAACTACCCTCGTATTATGTTGAAATAAATAGGTGTAGTTAAAAGTTCATTAAGTTTTTCAGAAAGAAGAACGAATAAATGGCTATAATGTCGTACAGTGAAAAAATGCATTTACTTTTCGACGCTTGAAAGATCAAGAGAGCGATTTGCTTGGCGAATGGATCTCGTACCCTGGTATTCGATGGAAAAGAACTTCATCTTTTATTTCTTTTCGCAGACTGTATAGCCAGGTCGTGGTATCCCCCAGCCAAGTAACCTTTTCCTAAAGTGCTGGTATATGCACTAGAAACATTAGATATGGTCGCCTTATTACTTAGGCAAGTCAGAACCAGTGATTTTGTGGAGTCTTGTCTTTCACTAATGCCTTTAGAAGTTTAACACGCATTTCCCACAAGAAAAAATAAATTTTTGTAGGTATTTTTTCTTTCGAATCATCAATATTAGTTGCATGAAGTTGATCCTCAAAATTTTGCTTCACAAAGAGCCATAAAGTAAGAATTAAACATTACCTTTTGAATTTTTTCATCATATGACCGTTTCGCAGGGTCCAAACGACTTCCAAAAGTGAAAAATTAGGGCTTTTCTATTTTTCGCGCCGACTAATATTTGATGCGGGCAATGTTAATACAAATTGCTTCTATTACATCAAATATTACTTTGAACTGACATTTTTCGCTGAGAACTGACAAAAAGGACTGTCTGACAAATGCGTATTGTAAGAAATGATAGTTACAGGGTTGCTTCCATTTCCGGTAACGATAGTGGGGTTACCGTGCTTTCTGGTGCTGTAGTTTTTTGGTCATTTAGAAGGGGAAAGAAAAGTGATCGCGATGAAAATTTGTTAAGTGAAGCAGGTAGGGGTTGCGTTGGGTAAGTTCAGGTGTTGTGGCCGGTGGAAGTGACGCGTGAGGGAGGTGAGGTGTGCAGTTGCGTGTCCTGCTCATTAGATAAGCAGGATGCCTGTCAGACGAAGTGACCGATCGCGAGAGGATGTGACATGTGGCAAATTAAAGTGAGTCGAGATAAGGCGGGTATCGAGACAAGCCGTGAAAGTAATAGTGCCCAGAAGTATGAGGCGCCGGTTATGAGACAGGATACCTGACAACTACAGCGAGTTGTGGGTCAGGCATTAGGCGAAGTAGAACAACAAACCTGCAAAAATTCAACAGGGTGGCACAGCGCTCGCATAGTACAGGACCATTTCGCTGGCCCTCCGAGGCCCCACGAGGCCAGCGAAACGTTTCGCTGGTTCCAACATTGTCCAAAGTTTCATCTTATATGGGTGCATAGTTTCGCCTTCATTCGTTCAAACTTGTGCAACAAACTTCAACTCCTAAAAGCTACCTCCTGTGCTTGAAACAGCATGGCGGGTCCAGCGAAACGCTTCGCTGGAACTGAAATTGTCCAAAATCACCTATACATGGCTGCATTATTTTCCTATAAAATTGTTCAAATTTGTGCAAGCAACTTCAACTCCTTAAAACTATCCCCTGTGCGGAATATAGCATGGCTAGGCTAGAAAAAAGGCTCGCTGGATCCAATATGGTGTTCGAAACACAAGGGATAATTTTTAGGGGTTGAAGTTCTTTGCAACAATTTGAAAAAATTAAGACGAAAATAATGCATACATATAAAGTTGATTTTAGATAATGTCGGGGCCAGCGAAAAGTTTCACTGAACACGGCAGTGTTTTTTTAGAAATCCGGAACCTTCGCTGACGCAAAAATTTTAATTTTAGTCGTGCAAATTTAAGCAAATTTTGCCCTAAATATTTATCAAAAAAAAGTTAAATTTGCGTGGGTGGTGGTGCCAGAGAAATGGTCCTGTAGGGTAAGGGATCGAGCATTTTTCTCGATCTTTCGCGAATACGGATGAGCTTGTATGTAGAGAATGAGAGGCTACGTAGGAGATTAGCACATATCGAAAGACGAATATAAGAGAAGCAAAGGTCAAAGAGGAAAAATAATATTATGATCAAGAAACTGAAAGTGAACAGAATAAGGAAAGACATTAAGAATTTGATAAGCGATATAGGGGTACATGTGAGGATGGTTCAAAGTATAGGGAAGATACGTTTTAAATAATGGGCAGAAAGAAGTTGTTAAAAGGAACAGCATAGAGAATATATAGAGACAGGTAGAGATAAAGATTTTAACAAACGAAGAGATCTAGATCTGGGACAAAGAAATAAAAGAATTGACAACTTGGCAAATAGAACAAGGAAAATAGAAGGAAAAAGAACAGGGAAATAAGAAGTAAGGAGATGCTTCGGGGTTTACAAAAAAAAGAAGGGCTACATTCAAGGACGCAAAAGCAGATAGACATTTGAAAGTGGCGTTCTATAATGTCTAAAGCTTAAAAACGAAGGATCAATGTTTCGGGGAGGAATTGACTAAGTGGGACGTAATAAGGATGATTTGCACATGATTAAACTAATTTAAAAAGATTTACCACAGTTTCTAAAAATTCACGAAATTAAATTTTTTTTAATTTCTTAGAATTTCTGCGAAATCAATTATTAATAGTATTGTATGACAATTCAATTTCAATTCCCAGATTTTTCTCTGCTAACAAAATTTATATCTACTGAAGATTTAAAAACTGATTTAATCAAAATTAAACTGCTAAGAAACATAATTTACAAGTATTTTCAATAAAAATCAGCATAAACTGTGTCCCGAACTATATGGCCGTATATAAAAATTTGCAATTCTCTTTAGAAAAACTGTATGATTGTTTTATTTATTTAAAAGAGTTAGATAAAATTGATAAAAATTCCATGTGTACTTTTACTAGTTCCCGATAAATTTAAACAAAGATTTAAATCATGTTTGATTGCATTTATCCTATGTAAGAGAAATGAAAGGAACTCGACGAAATTAACAAAAAGTCAAGTGAATTGACAAAAATTAAACATCCATTCTATTCCACTGTTTTTAGTGAAATTGTAGTCAATTAAGAATAATTCAAAGGAATTGAAGAGATTATGATAAATTTATAGCGAATTTAGCAGCACTTAAGTGAACTAAAAAAATCCCATTAATGAAATGAAATTTAAGACTGTTGTTTCTCGGGCTCCGCGCTCGGACTTTGAATATTACTCACACTTGTACGCATATTTTGTAAGTAAAGGTCGAAGCATAAAATACTGCGAAATAGTCCAATGAAAAATATGTACCTTTTGATTTTCTGTTATTTTTTTAAGCTGTCAAAATTTGAATTCCAGATTTTTTTAAACTCAAAAAGTTATGACAGTCTTATAGGGCATTTAAAATGCTACATTCTTCTTCTTTTTCATATCGTGCGTTATTTGACTTAAAATTTCCATTTTCTTGTGTTTTTTTTTTAGTTTTGTAAATGCTACGACTCAAAATCTGAGAGATTTACACCAAATATCAAATAAAAGAAGTAACACAAAATAGTAAATTATGTATGCAATTTATTTTTTTTAATATAATAAAGGTTCTTATACTAACTGAAGAGTGCGCAAAAACTAAAAAACTTCTAAAAAAACCCAAATTCTCCTGAAAGACGATTTCTCAAAACAATAATGCGTCAATTTTTGCACCAATTTATAATAAGAATATTTATAATAATAACTTTTTGATGCAATCACAAGTTAAATAAATTTTGATGCGACATCGGATTACCAAAGATATCATATTTTAGTTTACATGCACTTCAAGTTAATTAATGGTTCACAGTCCGCAATGAATCTTGATTTGCGACGACTTTCCTAAATTGTATGGCAGTGAGAGGAGAACCACGATTACGTCCGCTATTAGAATTTCTGTCAGACTTCGAACTTAATTCTGCAAGATAAAATAAAGGATTGATTTTTTTCTGGTCGAAGCAGGCCGACGTACCAAATCAACCAGCTCGCTTAATGACTGACTTTGTGCTCCGTCCAGTTGATTTATAGGTCCAGACGTGTGGTGCTCCTTAAAATCACAATTGAAGACAGAGATTTTAGTTCTCGTTCTTTTATTCGGAGTATACAATATCATATCTTATTAAACTCCTCAGATTTTAAAAATAGATTAAGACCAAATAATATATAACCTTATACAATAATTAGTTTTTTTATTATAAGCTTGACGAGTATAATTCATGAGATAACGATCTAGGTTCACAATACAATTTTAAGTTAAGGACGAAATTTGCTGCAAAGTATCTTCATACAGATAAAGGCGCATTAAAAAATCTTATCACTAAAGTGAAGAACATCAGCAATAATCTATGCATAATAGAAGACCAATTAAGAGAGATTGAAAAACTGAATGATTTGGCGTGAAAAAATGAGAGCAATCAATATAAGTTATAAATTATATGCACCTTTCTTTTTTGGCAGAGAAATGTGGGAAAAGAGTGCTAAAACGTCCAATGCTAGGAGAGGAATAGCAGAAGTGTTAATTGACTTTGTGATGTTTTCGCACTGAGACCAAACACCAGAATCAGACTAAGGCGACCCGAAGAAGCAGTCTTAAACGCCTTTTCAATTTCGTGAGACAAATGTAGCGTTCTGAATTTGTCCAAAACCAAGAAATACCTTAATGTGATAGGAGATCTGAAGAAAGATGTTAAGGAAGCGTATATGTTAAGTAAGTGTACGTAAGCACGTAGACTCAATACTGCGTGTACTGAAGCTCTCACCATCTTCCAGGGTTTTTATAATTTGAAGTTCCTAGTACAGGAAATAAGTATTACCCTCTGGTGACATACAGTTACCTCTCATTTGATATTATGTTTCCGTATTTTAAAATAATCTTTTAGTATCCCTAAACATTTTTTCAAACCTTTGAAATTCATTGCCATTTTTGCAATGCCCTGAAAATAATTTTCAATATTTCAAAATAATATAAAATGTTTCAAATCTTCTAAAACATTATGAAATGCCTTCAACATTAGTGGGAGTTCGAAGCACAATGGGCAGACTTTACTTAACTAAAAATCGTATTCCCTATTAAACTGAAAAACTGCTCACGTTTTATGCGCTCGAATATATATTTCAATTATTTCGAATTTTCTCATAATGTCATTTTTGACCAAATTTGTTAGAATCCATAGAAAATATAAATACTTTTTTTAGTCATATTTAGTGGGTCCGCACACCACATTTAGTTTAACACGCATGTGCCATAACAATTTCTAACAACATTTCGAAATAATCTGAGGTATTTTCAATCCTTAAAAATCTATAGAAATCCCTCGACATTATTCAAAATTCAAAGTAAAATGATATAATGTATTTATCCATTACGTACATTTGGTGCGAGATCAGATTACAAAAAACACAATATTACAGTTTTAATTTTTTTGAGGTAATTAATGGTACACAGCTTGTAGTGAATCTTGATTTTCAACAACTTCAATAAAGCGATGTGGGAAGATTTGGCGAAAAATACCTACTGGACATTCCCTTAGTTCATCTGTGCACATATCATAAATTGCGCTGCTTATCATATTCAATTTTACTCTCTTACGCTGTCCATTCGTGCTATATATTCCTCGAAAAATCCCACTATACTCCAATATTGCCAAAATGTCACCATTGGTTGTCGATAATACAATATGTTCTCGATTTGGGTCAATAGCATAGCTCCTACGTTCTAATAGCACTCGAACTGGTATATCGGCAGAGAAAAAGTATCTTCGAAATTCAAATCTTCGGTTTCGATTTGTGCGGGGAATAAGCCGAACATATCCAAGTTGTCCTAGTGCATATCCAAGTACTGGACCATCAGGCGGCGTGCCAGGAGGAGGCCTGTATCCGAAACGAAGATGAGGCTCCTCTGGTGGCTGGGATGCACTACTAGAAGAGGAAGGACGCATACGTCCAAGGCGCGGAGTGCCAGACCAATCGCCATTCGTCTGTGAACTTAATTCTGCAAAGGATTATCGAATATTAACTGAAATGAGTTTGAAAAAATAAAGGTACAGCTAGTTTTTGTGAAGATAATGCAATGAAACCGAAAGATAGGACTCCCAGAGATTGTTCTTCGTAGATTTAACGCGACGCAGAAGGGAAGGGTGAGAGGAGCTTGAGGGGATTATGTTGTCTGCTATTCGATGGAAAACCAGGATTATAAAACATAAAATGGTGCACTTGGCGCTAGGGTCACGAACTGGCGTACGGAGTTTAAATCTTTAATATGCACTTTAATTGAAGCACCTTAGTGATTAGACCTATTTAACCAACAATAGTTTCTGATTTCTAACCCAGTAAAATTACTTTTCGATTCAAAAATATTTAGAATTATGGATGTAATATATTATTTTATTCACCCATGGAACTGAGAATGGCCATCAAAAAATTGAAAATGAATGTATAAATCGTCCTCATTTTCTCAAAGTGTAGGTAAAACTGATTAATGCTTTAATAAATAATTTGTTTAACAGCATAGTCGCCATCTCGTAATTTATAGGCATCAAGATTGTTTTCTCGAGGTTTCAACATTTTGGATTATTATTTTTACAATCATTATCATAAATATTTTTATCTCGGTTTGAAATTTTTTATGTGGCTTAAGAAATTGTACCTAGCTATACAATAAATCTGTGCTAACGACAAATATAAAATTGAAATATATAGACTATTCAGCAATACCATTTCTTGACTAAAAAATATTGTATTTGTTTTTTTCGTTCAAATTATTATTATCTTTGTCGTACAAAAATATGCGATACAACTAAATTCTTGTTATGATTAATTTGCATTTTTAAGAATAGCATAATGGTAAGAATGTTCTATAGGGAAAGCTACCTGATTTATATATTAATAGGCTCTAAGCCCTTTTTTGTAGGTCTAGGGTGCTGACTTAAACTAATTTTCGTATCTATCAGATTGAAAATTTTAGCATTAAAATGAGAAATTCGTTGAAAGTCCTTAAATTCATATAAACTCTGTTGAAATAAAAAATAAAATGCCCAATGTTGGAATATTAAAGAGGGCAGCAGTACTCGGTGCAACTTTTTTCCCCTTACTCTCTCAGAAGAAAGATTTGTTTACGAATACAACTTGAGTATCAAGAAAGTACGTTGTTATTTTTTTTCCTGGACCGAAATGGTTTTACGAAGAAATAAAGAAAGTGAACTTAATATTAACAATGGAAGTGTGTGCGATTTTCCTTAAACAATTTGATAGGCAGCCCAACACATGTTTGTACAAGCCGGGACTCATTTTTCGATAGCGAGCGACGAAGTGGTGTTTATATAACTATAAACTGGACTCACACGATGAGATGACTCGACCCTATAGTATTTG
>NC_046658.1:164552458-164554474 GCF_010883055.1 Belonocnema kinseyi | reverse complement strand
TGAAAGAGGGAGCTCTTCTTAATATTTTGACACCAAGATCATGTCGATACACCTTACCGACTGCGAGTAAAGCCACCCACGCTTTAACTTGACAGACTGTATAACGTGAATAAGAAAGGAGAATTGTGTTCTTTAAATACGTTTCTTTGATATTTTATTTAACCTGAAGGAACTCGAATTATTTGGTTATTGACAAATTTTTTCTTAAGTAATATTTGTCGTCGGCACAGAATTATTGAACAGCCAGGCAATTTTGTAGGCCACCTTGAAAGTTTCAAACACAGATCAGTATACTCATAACTCATATTTTTTATAATTATAATTGTTATGAGTATACTTATCTGTGTTTAAAACTTTCAAGGTGGCCTACAAAATTGCCTGCCTGTTCAATAATTTTTTGCTGATGACAAATATTAAATAAGAAAAAATTTGTCAGTAATCAAATTATTCGAGTTGCTTCAGGTTACGTAGAATATCAAAGAAACGTATTTAAAGAACAGAATGCTTCTTTCTTACTTACGTTATATGATTTCATACAATGAATCATCTGATTTACGATTCCCGTAAATTCCGATACAGTCTTCTCAAATACTTTAAAATACCTTTTAATTTGATGAAACTTCTAGTTTTTTTAATTCCACTAAATTTGTTGAAACTACTTCGACTTTTCGGAAAATCATACGCCGCTTAAAAAGCAATTTCACTGACAAGAATGGGTAGGGGGTGATAAAAAATTTCATGACATTTTGTGACAAAGGCGGAGGAGTCGCATGCGCAATCTGAAACCATATATGCAAAATATATCAATAATTTATTTTGACAAATTCGACATTGTCCTTTTATGTGGGTATATCCGGGTAGTTTCCGCAGCCTGGATACAGAAAATGATTTCCTCTGAATTCATAATTGCGTCTATACGGGTCTGACAGTTTACTCTATACATGACCAAGGAAAGTCATACATCAATAAGAATGCGTTCGTATAAATGTATCAATGTTCTTGGATCTCCAAAACAGCCCAAATCTATCCGAGTTTTATCTGGATTTTATCTGTCATTTCAGGCCGGTTGACGATTGCAATGTTTTGTCGCAAACTTGTTGTGTTTTGGTTGAATCTTCATATTCTACTAAAAACTTAATCTTTCTATTATTGTTTGAAAATCAATTCTTTTTAAAATTAATAATTATATGCGTCTTATATCAGGCTGGTCAGACCTGACCAATTATTTGTTGGTGAGACCGTTTGACACTTATCAGCCCTATGCGGACTGTGCCAGTATACGAGGGTAGTTCAATAAGTCCTTAGAATGACCAACAGATGGCGCGCGAATCGCTCCAAATCATCTGTTTTCAGTCAGCACCACTCCCGACTAGATATATGGTGCAGTCACAGTCCACATCTTCTGAGTTTACGTGTTTTTATAACCAATTGAATAAAAAATTGTTCGTTGAGAAAAATGGAAAAAAGCGAGTTCAGAGCGGTAATCAAACATTTTCATTTAAAGAGTTTAACTCCATATGAGATAAAAAATGAATTGGACTCAGTTCATGGCGCATCTGCCCCTGCCTTAGCAACGGTTTATTACTGGGTAAATGAATTTCAGCGGGGTCGTACATCAATAAGTGACGAACCACGTTCAGGAAGGCCCGTAGAAGCAAGTACTCCCGAAATCATCAATAAAATCCACGATATGGTGTTGAAGGATAGAAGATTAAAAGTGCGTGAGTTAGCTGAGGCCACAAGGATATCTATAGGTGCAGTTGTTTCAATTCTACATGAAAAATTAGGCATGAAAAAGCTATCGGCAAGATGGGTGCCGCGTTTGCTCTCAGCTGAGAATAAACGAAATAGAGTGGTCGCCTCTGATGCTCTTTTGGCGCGCATAAGTCGGAATCGTGAGGAATTTTTTCGTCCATTTGTGACTGTGGATGAAACATGGATACACCATTACACTCCTGAGATAAAGGAACAATCCAAACAGTGAATTTCCACAGGCGAACCAGCTCCAAAGAAGGC
>NC_046658.1:164544540-164552358 GCF_010883055.1 Belonocnema kinseyi | reverse complement strand
AAACGCGGTCGTAAATCTAACAGTATGAAGATTACACAAGAAAATTATATAAAACTTATTTTGATTAAATTCGGTTTTAAAAATGCACATCTTCAGAACACGCAAATGGTCACAAAACAAGTTCAAAATAAAGAGCATATATCGATATATCGTACCCATAAATGTCCTAAGCAGGCATCAAATCAATCCGACGGAACACGAATGGCAAATGGTGAAACGAATGTTCAGATATTTAAAAGGTACAACGACAGTAGAGCTGAATTACTATGGCCGATGTAACAATCTAGTAGCTTGTTCCAACGCTAGCTTTGCTGACTGGAATGGAAGACTCAAAAACAAAATTATGTAGCTAAATTTCGATGTTCGGCCGAATACGTGGCTATGAGCCTCGAATGTCAGGAAATTGTATCAATAAGCAAATCTTTGAATCGAATGTTAAACGACAGTTTTCTCCCTGCCTCACTGATGTGCGATAACAAGGCAGCGGAAACGTGCGCAAAAACAAGCTATGAAACCCATAAATTAATACGTAATAAAATATTCAATTATGAACGAGTTTAAGATGAAAAAAACTATTGGTTTGAACATGTATTAATGACGAAAAATTATAATCTTTTACTAATTGCAGGAAACTGAAGGACTGATCTGTGCAATAGCAACTATAAATAATTTTTAGAATTTCGTTGGATGGATGCTTAAACTTGAACGAAATTAGTTTCATAAAATCAACTTTAAGTTTATAATATAACCATCGTCGATTGCACTTATCTACAACACTGATACAAATCATTTTACTTTATATAATTATAAAATGCACGTTACTGTTTCAAATATAAGTGTCATTTATACAATAATAAAATTGTAGTCAAATGATTGAACGAGTGTTCTTCATCATAAGAAGACAAGTCAACCTTGATAGGGAGTGTTAAAATATTAAAGAGGGTAGCAGTATTCGGTGCAACCTTCTTCCCAAACTGGACTATAAGCGCGCGCTAAACGACCTTATGTGATTCACTCTGCTTGTCCGGTGTGATAAGAGAACAAACATTAGAAAACCAATAATTATATCGAACTCATTGACTAACGTAAATTTATAATAACTTAACTTCTGTTGACCGTTCAATTCACTGACGTTAAGCTGAAGCAGGTAGCTTACAAAAATGTAAATTATTTACAGCAGAATGACATATTCCACCTTCCGTGTCGCATACAAGCAGTTGAACAAGCATTTTCTTACTTACTGAAAAATTGCTTTTTAATGTTTGTTTGTCTCATGTTGAAGTTTATGCTTATCTGAAAAACATGTAATTTTGTCAGATCATGATACTGCTTACGTAAATTTTAGGGAGGTTTACAGTGAATAAAAACGTCAATTTTCGTTCGACATCTTTGTTTATTCATACTGGAATTATGTAGTTTTTAAAATTTAATTCATTATCGTGGTCTATATCAAAGTTTCTTATATCATTTCGAGTATTTATGTGAATCAATCCACAATTCCCCTTTTCCTAATTGTTCCATGAAAAAAATTGTACAAAATTATTATAATACAATTTTTTTGAATTGAAATGCAGTACAAAAAATTTTTTTCTATTAAAAGTGAGGTTAGGAATTGAAAAATGATTTATATTTACTCTTGAGTCATCTTCATTGCAGATTAACTAATTGAATAAATTTGATTGTTTATTTAAAAACAAACAATAGATTGATACACAGATTTAAAAGGAGTAGTTAACCTTAAAAGCTACATTTTGGTAGGATGGAAGCCAAACTATGTTTTGCTCCATTTTTCAACGAAAAAAAGAGAAAGAGGACCAATTAACAGAGAGACATCCAGCACTGCCGTATCACCAGTTTGGTAATGAGGGTTCTGAGAAGGAGGAAAGGAAGAATTACAAATGATTAGCAAACATAAAAAGAAGCTTATTTAGACTATGTACATTAGCTGAATTATTTTGATGTTACGATCAAGTTGGACATAAACAGACAAGGAATAATCCAAGTCAATACTCGTATTTTAATTGAAATACAAAAACTTACATCTTGCGACGTCTTGACCTCAATCTGTCGATGAAAGAACAGTGAAACGGTTTTGTACCTTTTTCAATATAGAGGATCTAATTCTACGTTAGCGAAAATAGCGCGCCAAGTTATTTGGGAAATTGAATATTTCTGTTTTTAAATTAATGAAATAGTTCTTATATTTATTAATGAAAATCGATTCACTTTTCGATTTACGAATCGAAAACCGATTAACTATTAATGAAAATCGATTCACTTTTTAATCTCTCTGATAAACCTTGCACAAGTGGTAAAGAAACACGCAAATAAGTTTTTTTTTTAATTATCTAACCATTTATTTTTTTATTGGAAATATTGTAAATCTCATTTATTCTTTCTTTGATTACACTTTCTATTAAAAGTAGCGGATAATTATTTTCAAGTAATATAATTTTCAATTCTATTCAATTTTCTTCTCTAAAATTGAGATCGCTTAGTTTTATGCATCTATCTGCTAGTCCTTTTATCAATCCCACTTTTTGGTTAAATCGATGGTGCAAATTATAATTTAAATATTGCCCTGAACATGAAGGTATTTTGTACAATTTAGTAATAAAAGTTCTATTTTCAGTTTTTTAAATTCATATATCCAAATAATTTGAGGTGTTATTATGTTTCAATTCACAAGTAAATTGTAAGGACTGAAAAATTGGTTTAAAAATTAATTTTGATAATGCTCTATTTTCACAATCATCTAAAAAGAGATTCACATATAAAATGTGCAGATCTTTATCATAAAACTGAACTGATGATTAATATAAAATGGGAATTTACAGTATTGGTGCTATTTTGTCATGCAATGTGATTAATTAATTAAATAGTTATTCGATGGCTTTTCAATTTAATTTTCATAAATGAAATACGAAAATATTTAATATTCCTCAGTCAAATTATTTGCGTCATTTGTCCCCAACTAGATTATTATTTATAAGGGGCGACGATCATTTTTGCAGCCCATATTACATTGTAAATCAAGGAAGCATGCTTTACTGTCATTTTTGAGGTAATGTATGGCAAGTATGGAAAGTTACCATAAATTTCATTTATCTTAAGTTGCAATAAATTATATTGCAACTTTAGATGTATGAACCAAAATTCAATTTAGAAGTTTCCGGAAACCGACTGAAATTTGCAGTAATTGAAGCTAATTTTATTAGGCACATATGGCAACTTTCCATAAATTATACCTCAAAATGCTATTATCTGGAACCAAAATTTCCTTGCACTTTTTACCGTTAGTGAACTGCGTATCGTAAAATATGAGCTCATAGATGTATAATTTATATGATTTACCTGCGACGTCATTCATCATTCCCTAGAGTGTGAAAAGTACTTTTTACTTCCTAAAAATTAGAAGGTAGAGCTGTAGTCCCGCTAGACAGGCGTCGAAAAGGGCTAAAATCAATATGTATCCTAAAAATAATAATGTGACAGAAAATAAAGCGTGGTGTTTATATAATAAAATTTTTTTCTGATATAAATGTATTCTTTAACATTTACGCTTCACGCTTTTATCTCTAGTCACAGCATGAATCTATTGTTATTATTGCTACAAAATCGATTTTTGAAGGAAATTATATTGTTTTTTTCGGTATATTTTTTTAAAGGTGAAAAAAAATATTGCCCTCAGTTTTATGTAATCTTTAAATAACTATAATGGCTCACTACAGGAGTTTTTTGTACTATATAAAATAAATTAATTGAGGGGAAATTCAAAAGGGAATTTTTTATTTATTTTCTATGGCTTATTCTGAATAGAAAATTTTGGGGTTGACTCTATAACCTAAAATTGTGGTACAACTTTTTTTTATCTGCGCCTATCTTTTGGCTTCGAACAAAGTTGGGAAGGAGGAAAAGTTGAAAAATAGAAAAAAAATTATGGATTAACCTAGCGGGCATGGAACAAGATAGAAAGAAACCTTCAGAACGTTAATAAATTACCTTTTTAATGTAATCACTATTCACATACATTTTGATCCGACTTTGGATTACAAACAATATCATAATTCATTTTGAACATTTCAGTTTACTGATTATACGCAATCTGCATTAAATCGTGTTTTGCCACAACTTCGCTAAAATTATATGGGAAGATTAAATTACTATTGCCTACTCGAACTTCCTTCATTTCATTCGCGGTCATAATTAAAACTGCACCGCTTAACTCATTTATTTTGATTCTCGAGTGAGCCTTGCCTGTCTTATACAACCCACGAAGAATCCCAGTACAATGCAGTATTGCAAGAACGTCACCATTGGATGCCGACAATACAATATGTTTTTGGTTTGACACGGGGACAAATCTACCATTTTCAACTAACAATTAAATTGGTTTATCGACCGGAAAAATGTATCTTCGAAATTCGAATTGCCGGTACTGATTTCAGCTGGGAATAAGCCGAACATTAGAGTACACGTTCGTGAAGTAGTCGTTACCTTACAAGTTATAGTAGTCAATATTGTCCTTCTGAGATTAGTACATTTATTTCCACAACGTTTATCATTATTATATTAGTTTTTTGTATATGACTTTGAAAATGTTAAGATAGTGTACATTCAACATATGCGTGCCTATACAATTACGCTTCGCTGAAGACAGAAATAAAATAATCCTTTAGATAATTGATATTATTTTGTCGACCAGGTTCATTCTAAACCCATAAGGTTTTTCTAAATGAAATAATTCACTGATGCAAGTTCCAAAAAAAGTTGTCAGACATAAAAGTTTATTTATAGAACATTTTCCTCATCTGTATTCTTAGCTGAACCACGCTAGGCATATTTCTTTAAGCATTAAAAAATTTGCAATTTTTTACTAACTTTAAAAGTACACCAAACTCTCGCTTTCAATTAAGTGTCAGGGGTTGCCTTCAAATAGCCTTGGACTGGTTTCAGGGGGGATCGAAATATGAACAGTGAGGGCCGCCTAACTTGTATCCAATTGCAATATATATCTATACGTATAATTTCGCAACGGATCTCTCCCTCCTCTCCTGAGAAACAGAAATAGAATAGCAAATACCTTTTTTTTCTCTTTTCTAGTTAATGTGTTTTGCTTCTATGTTAATGATTTGCATTTGGGACTCTTAAACAAAAATAATTATCCATATCTGACCACGTTTTGAGCAGAGGGTAATTTGGAAAAAGTAAATTAAACAAAAATATTTCTTTAGTTAACATTAGATTCATTACCATTAAAACGAGGACTTATAAACATATTCACGCTGCAAATTTATTTGAAATGATTGTGGGGCCTTTGACGGCGCATCCATTTTCTATCATTCTTGTAACTAGAATTATTTCCCATTATTATTATTTATTTTATTATTATAACTAATCTTTACTATGGATCTTGTTATTGGGTAATAAAATAAAGATCCTCACCAGATTTTACAATAATAAAACCCGTAGTTTAGACTGGCTTGAACTTTTTTAAACTTAACTAGTGGTGCACTGTCTGTAGTGAGTCTTGATTTTGAACCACTTCTTTAAAATTATTTGGAAAAACTGGACAAGTATTGCCTACTGGAACTTCCCTGTTTTCGGTTTATCGGCACAGGAAAAGTATATTCGAAATTTAAGTCTTCTGTTTGAATTAGTTTGGGGAATAAGCAGAACATGTCCAACTTGTCCAAGTGAATACCCAATCACAACATCAGGAGGTGGCCTGTGAGGAGGAGACCTAGACTGGACACAAACGGGCGGCTCCTCAGCAATAGCACACCTGCCAGGAGCAGACCTAGAACTGGCACGAAAATGCGGATCCTCAGGAGACTGAGGAATACGAGGAGAAGTAGGACTTTGCCAGCGACCCGGGCGAGGGGTATTAAGCCAATCTCTTCTTGACTCTAAAATTGGTATAAATTTTCTAAACATTGAAAACATTGAATATATTGAAAATTGTAGACACTTTATATTATTATATTCACCAATAGGAGTAAGGATGGCCGCCAATGTGAAAACAAAAGTATAAACTATCGTCATTTATGCAATGTATAGAAGAAATTGAATAATTCTTCAAGGCATAATTTGGTTTATAGTGTACTGCTTATCTTACAAATTATAGGCCTTAAGATTGTACTTTTGAGGTGTCAATCAAATTATTCTGGTCATTTTTATAATTATTCTTATTTTTTTTTTATTTTTTAGTGGCTTACGGAATGGTAATACCCTATTATAATATAAATTAGCTGATGACAAATTTTAAATAAGAATATCTTTACAATCCAGTAATGAAATTATTTGAGTTTCTCCAGATAATATAAAATAAAAATAAATCTATTTAAAAAATTCCTTCATGCTTCAAAATCACATTTTTGGGAAATATCTCGTTTCTGTTGCATACTTTACGAGTCATGGTAGGGAAAAGCAGATCACTTTTTTGCAGTTTGCAAGAAATGTCCAATTATACCTTGAAATTTGAGAGATTATTCATTATTATCGTTATTATATTGCTATTTTATCATTATAAATGTATAAATGATAGAATATATAAATAATTTATCATATGCTATATACATACATACATACACTCACACACGTACATGTGTATAAGTGTATGAACTTACCGATATGTATGTAGAGTAAGTGAAGCATTTTTATTAAACGTGGTATTCACAGTAGGCCTAATCGACAAGCTTTTTCTTTCAGAAAAGGTGTACAGTTCTATCGCATAATAATTAGATTTTCGGTTTTAACCTTATAGAGCGCCTGGGTTGACTTGATAGACTTCTTTTTGAAGGCCTGGATGGGCCAGGTTGATTGATGTCTTCTTGAAGGTCAGCAGGATTTTCTTTGTGATCACCCTCCTCCCTCTCTTCTTCTTCTTCTTCTTCTACAGTACATTTAACCTCCCATTTGTGCAAATCACTACGCTTGGTTTTCAAAATAACACATTGAAGAAAATTATTTAAAGTTTAAGGAACAAGCATACTTACATCTTGTGAGAAAGCATCCGGAGGTGGATACTGGTTCGTTTCATAAATCCGGGATCTGATGTCTTCCAACACAATTAGTGCTGCTGCTTCAAAAATCCGCAATCGTTCTTTCTATTTATTCAATTTCTTGTTCTCATAAAAAGATTCTGAAATTACTTTGATTCCCGTGTTCTAAAGGCAAACAACTGTGGAATTTTTTCTTGTCATAGAGAGAAGAATATCATCACCATACTTTTTAATTATTCTTGACTTCACTGTCCTGACATTGGGTCGGTAACCTCCTTGTATTTGTTGCATGAGATCGTCAAGCGCAAACTTACATTCCTTTGAGTTTTCAGCCATGTACGAATAAATGAATTCCATTGCTGGATCCATATTTATGACTGGTATAATTTTTTTATAAATAAAACAGAATGCCCCTGGAGAACCCATGGGACAAATTTTATATAAGAATAACTTTATCAGTCACACTAAGAGGAAGTGGGGGGAAATTCCAAGTAAACAGAACGTGGATCAAATCAATTAATATGACATCTTAAAGTCGCATTTAGGCGGTCTCATCGAGAGCAAGGATGAATCAGAAAACCACCTTAATTTGTTCATAGTAGACAAAAACTGGTTAATGATTTAAAGAAAAATCCGGATGATAATGTTGTTGTTGCCCCATAAACTATAGGTGTCAAGATTTATTTTGTAACATTCTTTGTGAAATAATTTAGAAATACCAAGTGTATACATATGAAACCGGTATTTTTTCAAGAAAAAAACACATTTATTTCAAGAGAATGATAACAAATATTTTATTCAAAGTATGCGCCCT
>NC_046658.1:164530607-164544440 GCF_010883055.1 Belonocnema kinseyi | reverse complement strand
TTTTCAAGAGCGAAAAAAATCACGATGTCATATGAAACTTGAAATGTTTGGTATTGGATATTGTTGACAGATGACAATACGCCAATTAGCACAAATGGTATTAGAAATTTATAAATATAATTATTTCTGAAAAAAAAACATAATTATCTTTTCTGAACTATTTTAATATATAGTTTATGAATTTACACTGTCTGTATACTGTCTGCAGTCAATCATGATTTAAACAAATTTGAGTAAAATACTATCCGAAGAATGGGCAAAAACTGCTCACTTGCCGTTCCTGCATTTCATCTGTATATTTACCTTTATCTCCGTATCATGTCTATTATATCATGTCTATATTCCAGAAAAAATCCAAGTATACTCCAATATTGTAAAAACTGCACCATTGCATATTGGTAATACAATATGTTCTCGGCTTGAAAAAATGTTTCTTGGAATTTCTAATTGTCGGCTCGAAATTGTGTGGAGAAAAAGTCGCAAATATCCAAGATAGGAGGCTCCTCAGACTCCTGAGGTGCACGACTAGAAAGAGGTAACCAACGCCAGAGGTGCGAGTTTCAGGCCAATCGCTAATGAAGATAATATATTTGTTTCTGAAAAATAAAGCGAATTTGACAGCAATTCTCTGTCTTGAAATCCCTTCAGAGGTTTACCCTTGAACATCAATCGCACTAATTTTTAGAATCGAACTGCTCATGCTTATGCTCAATTAGTTTTGTTAATTATAATTACTCCCTGCAATGCGTTCATGGGGCCATAGAAAATCTTTTAATCATGAAAAGTCAGCGGATTTTAGAAGGGTACAAAGAATTGTTAAAAGCTTGGGCTGCTTAGAAGGTATCAAATAGTTTGAAAGTATTCCAAATACAGTTAAACCTGCATTCTGTGATCCTTCATTTAATATTTCTGAGCATTGCAGATGCGAGATGGGGATTAGTGAGAGGAGCTGGGAAAGGATGTGCTATTTTGTTTTACAAGTGAAGAATCTGAATATAGCCCGTGCTTGGAAGACCGGTCAAGACCTGTTAGAAGCCGGATAGCGCTTCCCTACGTGTATATCCAGGCTCTATCCGTCTACATATTTTCTATCTGGAAATCGTTTTTGACTATCCTGATTCTATCGAAATAACATACCCAATAATGTATTTTAACAAAGTCGACATTGTCCATCTATGCGGGTATTTCAGAGCTATTTCCTGAGCATGAATACAGGAATTGATTTCCTCTATATCCAAACTTGCGCTTATCCGGGTCTGTGAGAAACCAATCAGGTAGAAGAAATCAATAAGTGTTAATCTATCTGATGCTACCCGGGACATATTCGGAACATGGAACCAGAAATAGTTTTCCGTTAAAGTGAAACAGGTTCTCTGTCCGGGTCTTATAAGATGAATCTTGGAGTATTTATATCGATAAAGAGACTTGTTTCGATAAAGTCTGCTATGTTTCCATAGAATCATGAGCAAAATTATGGGCAGGAGAAATAGTTAAGGTCACTGATGCAGACGTTGACAAGTTAACAATACTAATACAATGCAACACTAATAATAAAAATTGGACATTTATTGATTGAAGAATATTTAATCAAACGAATTTTTTAATTTTTCTTTATTTCAAAGCTTCATCGATTAGGCAGCAGAATCAAAATGTTTGAAAGTTAAAGCGCTTTGATGAACATTAGATTAATCGTTTGCAGATTGGATTATTTTGAAGCAAATTCGTTATCTTGAGGCTCAAACTCCATTATTTTCACTATAAAAGTAATCTTGCCATTACTCACTAGAACTTAATTATTTTAAGTAGACATTTTAACTAATATTCATCTCAGAAGTTGCAGTAATTTGTCTGTAAGTTCTAAGAACTTACAAAAAGGACTGCTTGGCAAATGCATACTTCCAGAAAGTATAGTAACAAAGTTGGCTTCCGCTTGCGGTACCCATCGTATAGTTACGGTTATTTTTTGTTGAATTAGTTTTTGAATATTTAGAAAAATAAAGAAAAGTGTTTGGGGTGAAATTCTGGCGAAAAGAAAAGGTGACATGATCAGTGGAAGTGACGTGTGAGAGACGTGAGGTGTATGGTTGCGTGTCTTGCTCAGTGGATAAGTAGGATATCTGTAACACGAAGACCTGACAATATGCAGCGGAAAAATGGGAAACGGAGAAAGGGAATGGCGATTTAGAGGGTGTAAAAATAGTAAGTAAAGCATGAAAAGAAAAACGACGGGAAGATAGACCGGAAATATGAAGGACCTGGGCTTATATCCCAGAGGAGCTAGAGAGCATTTTCCTCTCAATATTAAGATTAATCAATATTTTAATAAAATTGATTTAGACCATGTAGACAAACAAAATTAACATCTAAAACTATTAATTACTTTCCGCGTTCGAAAACCCTACATCAGTAATAGGAAGAATAGAAGGTGGAGGAGTACATGCCAAAAAAGATTCAAGCAATGGGCAAGGTGGGAGTACTCAAGAATGTAACAGTTAGCGAGAACGCAATAAAAGGTGGGGTAAGCTTGCGTGTAGAGAATGAGAGGCTAAATAGGCGATTAAGTCAGATCAAAAGACGAATAGAAGGAGAACCAAGATCAAAGAGGAAAAAGAATGTGATGACAAAGAGAGTGAAAGTAAACGGCGAAATATGAGATAAAGGGGTATAAGAATCTAATGACATATATTGGAGCACAAAAAAGGCTGAATAGGGTAAAGAGAGTAAGAGGAATAAAGGATTGGAGGAAAGGTGTGTTTTTGGTAACTTGAGGGTATCAAAAGGACAGGTTTAAAATAATCGCAAAAGGAGTAGTCTAAATAAAGAATAGAGAGAATAGAAAAAGACCTGACCTGCAAGGAAAGTTAAGGAAAATGGCTGATTGAGTGAAAAAAAGAAAAGATGGGATCTGGAAGAAGAAATAGAAGAAAAGAAAGAATCGAGGGCTTTGATAAAAAGAGAAGGAACGGAGGAGGACAATGAGGAATGATATGTGGGATGAGAGAAAGGAGCATTAGTGAGAAGAATAAATATAGGAAAAATTATGGTCCATGCGTGTTTTTTTTGTACATGATAACAGGAGAAGATAAAGGGTGCAGCATTAATGGACTTATTGGGAGAGACAGCATAGTTTATTATAACGGGAATACCAAAGAAATGGCTGAACGGGAATTCAGTTACGCCGGTATAGCGTACACCGTAATATACGGTGAAGAAGAAATTTACGGCGATCGCGACATTGAAACACGGAGATCCAAAGCGCGGTTGGGACAAGAATGAAATCAAAATGGAAGGAGGAAATTAAAAATTGGCAGGTAGGCAGAAGAAAAGTTATGAGAATTTAGAGAGAGAATATAAAACGAGAAGTAAGGAGTATATACGAGGAAGAATTCGACGCGCCGCTAGATAAACTTTAAAGAGCAATTGATAAGTTAAAGGAAGAGGTAAGTTAGAAAAAGCAAGAAGGGGGGTTATAAGAGGCTGATGGGACGATAAATGCAGGGAAGTGAAGAAATCGAGATGATAGAGTGAAGGACGTATTTCATGGGTCTGTTAGTTACGAGGTGTAAAAAAAAGGTGAATTGCAATGTTGAAAAGAAACAAGGCCACAGGGGAGGATGGCTTGGATAATAAGGCAATACAATACCGAGGATTAGGGGTGATAGAAGAGATGTAGAGGATCTCCAGCAAGGTTCAAGGAGACAATTGGTGGCCGGAGAAATGGAAGACAGCGCTGGTAGTACCGTTGATTAAAAAGGGCGTCGGTGGGATACAAATTTTAGCGGAAGTTCGTAGAAGTATGTTTAAAGGAACGAGGAAAAAAGGGAAAGTGTACCACAAAAAAACGGGTATGTTGTGTCCAATTCCATTAGGTTTTCTTCTGTCAGACTTATAAGAGAAGTTAGAAAGGGAAGAAAAAGTGTAAAAACTTTGTGAGTAGGCAAACTGTATTCACTAGCATCTACGCCTGACGTACTCTTCGTACCGGACGATGAAAGAGGGATGAATCTGATGGTAAGTGTATTGGAAGAGCATGTGAGCGTAAAGGTTCAAACAGTGAACGTGAATAAGACTAAGATGATGTGTTTCAGAAATGAAAAGCATATGGAGGAATTTAAATGGAAGAGTAATATCGTGTTGGCAGGGTTCGTTAGAGGGAGTTTTGTTCGAAAGGTTTTATTCTGAGGGAAGAAATAGGACGTGAAAAAATTATTGCTATATAACTGAAAAGAGCCAGGAATTTTGGACGGAAATTAAGAAGGGGCGAGTTAAGCGCAATTGCACAAGCGTGTGAACGGCAGGTTATGGCACAGAGGGGAGGGTAACCTGGAAAGTTTGGAATGGAAAGAAAAGATATATGAAATAAAATTTGAATGTGGTATATAAATGGAAGGTAGAAAATGGCAGGACATAGAATAAGTGATGAAGAAAAGGCGAAGAGCGGAAAGGTGGAAGAAAATTGCTGAGGCAAGTTACAACAGGTGGTATCAAATGGTTAAAATGCAGGAGAAGCAAGTGTACGCGAAAAATATTTTAAAAGAGCGAAAACATGACTCCTCAAGGAAATATATAAAGTAGTGTTGTGGAATACAATCACATTTTGAGATTTATAATCGTAAGAAGAAACGGAAGCCCAAGGCAAGCTCGCAAGCGCATAGAAGCATAAATAGTAATTAGGATAATGTGTAGCCAGTGGGTGGTAAGATAGTATATAGGGCTTGTTTGTAAGAATATATGTAATGGTTATGAAAGACTCCCAAACCCGTAAAAGGCATTGAGGCGGACCGAACAACATGCATTCAAGAATGTGTAATGTTACTGAATTTCGCGTTAGAAAAATCAGGGAAATTTTTTGATAGTATTAAAAGGAACAGGAAGTTCGATAAAAATAATGCAAAATAATTTTTTTCATGATCTCACTTATTTCAAATAAGACTTAATACTCTTTTATTAACATTTAAGTCCTTTTAATCTATCAAGGAACAATAAGGTAACATTTGTCAATTGCGTAAGTATTTTTATGCAACTCAATGCGAGTTGTGGGTGTTTTACCTTTGCGTATCAAAAACATGCTCCTGAATAATGAAAATTCCGCTCATTATGAAAAAGTTTGATTTTTGACTCAAATATAAAATCCTCTGACGAAATTAGCTGGAGTAGAGAAAAGTTGCGGTGGTGAACTGTGGCCACTCGCGCTGCGTGCAGCAACATAAGAGGCGAAGCAAAATTTGTTCCTCCAAAAATCAAAACGCCAATACAAATTGACGTATTAAATGCTTCTAACATGTAAAATGGCACAGAAAATAATTCTTCAAGTGAAACAGTACTGATGGCCTATTTTAACGAGATTCACAAGAGTTATAAACGTTCACGCCTATGGAGTTTCTATTCAGTGCTCAAAAGTATATTAAATGTCAAAGAAGGGATGGAAGTTAGGATTCTGCGCAGCAAAAAATCACATGCACAATCTTAATGTGGAAGAACCCTCTTTTCCTTCTGCTTATTTTGTTTTTACAGAAACTTAAAAACTATTCGTTTGCCACCATCGATGAATAGCTGTTTGTTTTTGGGTAAGGTGTAGAGAAGAGTGGGCCGGATAGTAAAAAATATTCCGTTTCATTACTGTGAATCTAGGAGAAGATTGTTTTAAAGAATGATGTTCTTCTACGTGAATTACGTATTATCTTTCTCCATTAAAAAAGTAGTTAGCTTTGTTGTATAGAGCCTTGCTCTATTGTAAATCCAATGATTCATTGTATAAAATCATATAACGTGAGTAAGAAAGAAGAATTCTGTTCTTTAAATACGTTTCTTTGCTATTTTATTTAACCTAAAGGAACTCGAATAATTTGGTTATTGACAAATTTTTTCTTATGTAATATTTGTCGTCGGCACAGAATTATTGAACAGGCAGGCAATTTTGTGGGCCACCTTGAAGGTTTCAAACACAGATAAGTATACTCATAACTCATAATTTTTATAATTATAATTGTTATGAGTATACTTATCTGTGTTTAAAACTTTCAAGGTGGCCTACAAAATTTCCTGCCTGTTCAGTAATTCTTTGCTGATGACAAATATTACATAAGAAAAAATTGGTCAGTAATCAAATTATTCGAGTTCCTTCAGGTTACGTAGAATATCAAAGAAACGTATTTGAAGAACAGAATTCTTCTTTCTTACTTACGTTACATGATTTTATACAATGAATAATCTGATTTACGATTCCCGTAAATTCCGATATATTCTTCTTAAATACCTTAAAATCCCTTTTAATTTGATGAAACTTCTAGTTTTCTCAATTCCACTCAATTTGTTAAAACTACTTTGACTTTTCGAAAAATCATACGCCGCTTAAAAAGTACTTTTCGCTAACAAGAATTTGTAGGGGGTGATAACAAATTTCATGACATTTTGTAACAAAGGCGGAGGAGTCACATGCGCAATCTGAAACCATATATGCAAAATATATCAATAATTTATTTTGACCAATTCGACATTGTCCTTTAATGCGGATATATCTGTGTAGTTTCCGCAGCCTGGATACAGAAATTGATTTCCTCTGAATTCATAATTGCGTCTATACGGCTCTGTCAGTTTACGCTATACATCACCAAGAAAAGTTATACATCCATAAGAATGCGTTCGTATAAATGAATCAATCTTCTTGAATCATCGAAACAGCTCAAATCTATCCGAGTTTTAGCAGGATTTTATCCGTCATTTCAGGCCGGTTGACGATTGCAATGTTTTGTCGCAAACTTGTTGTGTTTTGGTTGAATCTTCATATTCTACTAAAAACTTAATCTTTCTATTATTGGTTGAAAATCAATTATTTTTAAAATTAATAATTATATGCGTCTTATATCATTATATTTACCAGTAAAAGGAAGGATGAACAACAAAGTAAAAATAAAAGTATAAACCATCCTTCTCTTCTCAATGTAAAGAAGAAATTTATTTATGCTTTAATGAATAATTGGATTAACAGTGTAGACCTTATCTCACAAAGTGCAGGCATCAACATTCCCCTTCTTAGGTTTTTAAATTTATTATCATCATATTTGTAATTCTTATTATAATTATTCTCTTCTGATTCTAAAACATTTAAGGTTATATTTTTACATATAACAAATTATGTATTCCAATTATATTATTTTCACTTTTACCACTAGATGAATGCTTTCATTCCCAACCCTTTAATCTTACTTAGCTTATCACCTCTACCTCATTTGCTCAACACAATTTCGTCGCGATCACTTTTTTCCCTTTTTAACAGGCCACGAAACTATAGCAAAGATAATTTCTAACAAATTACTCAAACTTTAAAGGTACATATTGTTACGTCCTGAGCAAATGTCGAGGGTAGTTTGGAAAAAGTTAGAGAGAAGCTGACAAGTGTGCTGATTATATCAGGCTGGTCAGACCAGACCAATTATTTGTTGGTGAGACCGTTTGACACATATCAGCCCTATGCGGACTGTGCCAGTATATTATGTTGAATTATGTATGAAATATATCTCCTAAAGTGCTGGTATATGCACTAGGAACATTAGATATGGTCGCCTTATTACTTACGCAAGTCAGAACCAGTGAGTTGAAGGAGTCTTGTCTTTCACTAATTCCTTTAGAAGTTTAGCACGGATTTCGCACAAGAAAAAATAAGATTTTGTACTTATTTTTTCTTTAGAATCATCAATATTAGTTGCATGAAGTTGGTCCTCAAAATTTTGCTTCACAAAGAGCGATAAAGTAAGAATTCAACATTGCCTTTTGAATTTTTCCATTATATGACCGTTTTGCAGTGTCCAAAGAACTTCCAAAAGTGAAAAATTAGGGCTTTTGTATTTTTTGCGCCTACTAATATTTGGTGCGGGCAATGTTAATACAAATTGCTTCTATTACATCAAATATTACTTTGAACTGACATTTTTCGCTGAGAACTGACAAAAAGGTGCCCAGAAATACGAGGCGCCGGTTATGATACAGCGAACCTGATAACTACAGCGAGTTGTGGGTCAGGCAGTAGGCGAGGTAGAACAACAAACCTGCAAAAATTCAACAGGGTGGCACAGCGCTCGCATAGTACAGGACCATTTCGCTGGCCCCACGAGGCCCCACGAGGCCAGCGCAACGTTTCGCTGGATCCAACACTGTCCAAAATTTCATTTTATATGGGTGTATAGTTCCGCCTTAATTTGTTCAAATTTGTGCAACAAACTTCAGCCCCTAAAATCTACCCCCTGTGCTTGAAACAGCATGGCGGGTCCAACGAAACGCTTCGCTGGCAACTTCAACTCCTTAAAACTAACCCCCGTGCGGAATACAGCATGGCGGGGCTAGAAAAAAGGCTCGCTGGATCCAATAGGGTGTTCGAAACACAAGGGATAATTTTTAGGGATTGAAGTTCTTTGAAAAAATTTGAAAAAATTAAGACGAATATAATGCTTACATGTAAAGATGATTTTGGATAATGTCGGGGCCAGCGAAACGTTTCACTGAACCCGGCAGTGTTTTTTTAGAAATCCGGAACTTCCGGTGATGCAAAAATTTTAATTTTAGTTGTGCAAATTTAAACAAATTCTGCCCTAAATATTTAGCAATAAAAAAGTTAAATTTGCGTGGGTGGTGGGGCCAGAGAAATGGTCCTGCATAGTATGGGATCGAGCATTTTCCTGGATCATTAGCGAAAACGGGTGAGCTTTTATGTAGAGAATGAGAGGCTACGTAGGAGATTAGCACATATCGAAAGACGAATATAAAAGAAGCAAAGATCAAAGAGGAAAAAGAATATAATGATCAAGAAACTGAAAGTGAAAAGAATAAGGAAAGATATTAAGAATCTGATAAGCAATATAGGGGTACATGTGGGGATGGTTTAAAGTATAGAGAAGATACGTTTTAAATAATGGGCAGAAAGAAGTTGTTAAAAGGAACAGCAGAGAGAATATATAGAGACAGGTAGAGATCAAAATTATGACAAACGAAGAGATCTAGATCTGGGACAAAGAAATAAAAGAATTGACAACTTGGCAAATAAAACAAGGAAAATAGAAGGAAAAAGAACGGGGAAATAAGAAGTAAGGAGATGCTTCGGGGTTTGCAAAAAAAAGAAGGGCTACATTCAAGGACGCAAAAGCAGATAGACACTTGAAAGTGGCGTTCTATAATGTCAAAAGCTTAAAAAGAAGGATCAACGTTTCGAAGAGGAATTGACTAAGTGGGAAGTAATAAGGATGATTTGCACATCATTAAACTAATTTAAAAAGATTTACCACAGTTTCAAAAAATTCACGAAATTAATTTTTTTTTTAATTTCTTAGAATTTCTGCGAAATTAATTATTAATAGTATTGTATCACAATTCAATTTCAATTCCCAGATTTTTCTCTGCTTCCAAAATTTGTTTCCACTGAAGATTTAGAAACTGATTTAAACAAAATTAAACTGCTAAGAAACATAATTTACAAGTATTTTTAATAATAATCAGCATAAACTGTGTCCCGACCTATATGGCCGTATATAAAAATTTGCAATTCTCTTTAGCAAAACTGTATGAAAGTTTTATTTAGTCAAAAGAGTTGGATAAAATTGATAAAAATTCCATGTGTACTTTTACGAGTTCCCGATAAATTTAAACAAAGATTTAAATCATGTTCGATTGCATTTATCCTATCTAAGAGAAATGAGAATAACTCGACGAAATTAACAAAAAGTCAAGTGAATTGGCAAAAATTAAACATCCATTCTATTCCACTGTTTTTAGTGAAATTGTAGTCAATTAAGAAGAATTCAAAGGAATTGTAGAGATCACGATAAATGTATAGCGAATTTAACAGCACTTAAGTAAACTAAAAGAATCCCATTAATTAAATGAAATTTAAGACTGATGTTTTTTGGGCTCCGCGCTCGGACTTTGCACATTACTCACACTTGTATGTATATTTTGTAAGTAAATGTCGAAGCATAAAATACTGCGAAATAGTCCAATGAAAAAAATGCACCTTTTGATTTTCTGTTATTTTTTTTATGTTGTCAAAATTTGAATTTAAGATTTTTTTAAACTCAAAAGTTATGACAGTCTTATAGGGCATTTAAAATGCTAAATTCTTCTTCTTTTTCATATCGTGCGTTATTTGACTTAAAATTTTCATTTTCTTGTGTTTTTTTTTAAATAGTAAGTTATGTATGCAATTTATTTTTTTAACTTAAATAAAGGTTCTTATACTAATTGAAGAGTGCGCAAAAACTAAAAAACTTCTAAAAAAACCCCAAATTCCCCTGAAAGAAAATTGCTCAAAACAATAATGCGTCAATTTTTGCACCAATTTATAATAAGAATATTTATAATAATAACTTTTTGATGCAATCACAAGTTAAATAAATTTTGATGCGACATCGGATTACCAAAGATATCATATTTTAGTTTACATGCACTTCAAGTTAATTAATGGTACACAGTTCGCAATGAATCTTGATTTGCGACGACTTTCCTAGATTGATGTGGTAAGACTGCAAAAATGTCAACATTGAAAAATGATAATAAAATATATTCTTGGGTTGGCACAGATACAAAAATAATGAGTTCTACTAGCAAGAAATCTGATTTGTCGGCTGGAAAAACGTATCTCCGAAATTCGAATTGTCGAGTCGGATTTGTGCGAGAAATAAGCCAAACATATCTAAGTTGTGATAGTGCATAACCTAGTACTGATCCAGTAGGGGGCCTGCCAGGAGGAGACCTGGACCTGCAGTTATGCACCTTCCTTTTTTGGCAGAGAAATGTGGGAAAAGTGTGCTAAAACGTCCGGTTCTGAATTTGTCCAAAACCAAGAAATACCCTAATGTGATAGGAGAACTGCAGAAAGATGTTAAAGAAGCGTATCTGTTAAGTAAGTGTACATAAGCACGTAGACTCAGTACTGCGTGTACTGAAGCTCTCACCATCTTCCAGGGTTTTTATAATTTGTAGTTCCTAGTTCAGGAAATAAGTATGACCCTCTGGTGATATACAGTTGCCTCTCATTTAATATTATGTTTCCGTATTTTAAAATAATCTTTTAGTATCCCTAAACATCTTTTCAAACCTTTGAAATTCATTGCCATTTTCGCAATGCCCTGAAAATAATTTGCAATATTTCAAAATAATATAAAATGTTTCAAATCTTCTAAAACATTATGAAATGCCTTCGATATTAGTGGGAATTCGAAGCACAATGGGCAGACTTTACTTAACTAAAAATTATATTCCCTATTAAACTGAAAAAATGCTTGCGTTTTATGCGCGCGAATATATATTTCAATTATTTCGAATTTTCTCATAATGTCATTTTTGACCAAATTTGTTAGAATCCATAGAAAATATAAATACTTTTTTTAATCATATTTAGTGGGTCCACACACCACATTTAGTTTAACACGCATGTGCCATAAAAATTTCTAACAACATTTCGAAATAATCTAAGGTATTTTCAATCCTTAAAAATCTATAGAAATCCCTCGACATTATTCAAAATTCAAAGTAAAATGATATAATGTATTTATCCGTTACGTACATTTGGTGCGAGATCAGATTACAAAAAACACAATATTTCAGTTTTAATTTTTTTGAGGTAATTAATGGTACACAGTTTGTAGTGAATCTTGATTTTCAACAACTTCAATAAAGCCATGTGGGTAGATTTGGCGATAAATACCTACTGGACATTCCCTTAGTTCATCTGTGCTCATATCATAAATTGCGCTGCTTATCATATTCATTTTTACTCTCTTACGCTGTCCATTCTTCCTATAGATTCCTCGAAAAATCCCACTATACTCTAATATTGCAAAAATTTCACCATTGGTTGTCGATAATACAATATGTTCTCGGTTTGGCGCGATAACATAGCTCTTACGTTCTAATAGCATTCGAACTGGTATATCGGTAGAGAAAAAGTATCTTCGAAATTCAAATCTTCGGTTTCGATTTGTGCGGGGAATAAGCCGAACATATCCAAGTTGTCCTAGTGCATATCCAAGTACTGGACCATCAGGCGGCGTGCCAGGAGGAGGCCTGTACCCGAAACGAAGATGAGGCTCCTCAGGTGGCTGGGGTGCACTACTAGAAGAAGAAGGACGCACACGTCCAAGGCGCGGAGTGCCAGACCAATCGCCATTCGACTGTGAACTTAATTCTGCAAAGGTTTATCAAGGATTAACTAAAATGAGTTTGAGAAAATAAAGGTACAGTTAGTTTTTGTGAAGGTAATGCAATGAACGCGAAAGATAGGACTCCCAGAGTTTGTTCTTTCGAGATTTAACGGGACGCAGAAGGGAAGGGTGAGAGGAGCTTGAGGGGATTATGTTTTCTGCTATTAGATGGAAAACCAGGTTTATTTTGGCTATTAGGATTTCCCCCAGACTACGAACATAATTCTGCAAGAAGAAGTAAAGCATTTTTTTGTTCAAATTATACCGTGGTGAGCTTCAACCATCTTCAACATAAAGTGGTGCACTTGGCGCTAGGGTCACGAACTGACGTACGGAGTTTGAATCTTTAATATGCACTTTAATTGAAGCACCGTAGTGATTAGACCTATTTAACCAACAACAGTTTCTGATTTCTAACCCGGTAAAAGTACTTTTCGATTGAAAAATATTTAGATTTATGGATGTAATATATTATTTTATTCACCCATGGAACTGAGAATGGCCATCAAAGAATTGAAAATGAATGTATAAATCGTCCTCATTTTCTCAAAGTGCAGGTAAAACTGATTAATGCTTTAATAAATAATTTGTTTAACAGCATAGTCGCCATCTCGTAATTTATACGCATCAAGATTGTTCTCTCGAGGTTTCAACATTTTTGATTATTATTTATACAATCATTATCATAATTATTTTTATCTCGGTTTGAAATTTTTTATGTGGCTTAACAAATTGTACCTAGCTATACAATAAATCTATGCTAACGACAAATATAAAATTGAAATATATAGACTATTCAGTAATACCATTTCTTGACTAAAAAATATTGTATTTGTTTTTTTCGTTCAAATTATTATTATCTTTGTCGTACAAAATTATGCGATCCAACTGAATTCTTGTTATGATTAATTTGCATTTTTAAGGATAGCATAATGGTAAGAAGGTTCTATAGGGTAAGCTACCTGATTTATATATTAATAGGCTCTAAGCCCTTTTTTTTAGGTCTAGGGTAAGGACTTAAACTAATTTTCGTATCTATCAGTTTAAAAATGTAAGCATTAAAATGAGAAATTCGTTGAATGTCCTTAAATTCATATAAACTCTGCTGAAATAAAAAATAAAATGCCCAATGTGAGAATATTAAAGAGGGCTGCAGTATTCGGTGCAACCTTTTTCCCCGTACTCTCTCAGAAAAAAGATTTGTTTAAGAATACAACTTGAGTATAAAGAAAGTACGTTGTTATTTTTTTTCCTGGACCGAAATGGTTTTACGAAGAAATAAAGAAAATATGTTTAAAAGCAAGGTTTTTGTTATACGAAGGAAGAAGGAGATGCATTGTACATATTTAAAAGAAAACGCATGAGAGAATGATTTGAAGTGCATTATTTTTTGGCATGAGTTGGTGAACTTAATATTAACAATAGAAGTGTGTTCGATTTTCTTTGAACAATTTGATTTGTGAGGATGCATCAAATTTGAGAAAATAAAAATGCGTAATAGAAGGGAAGTTTCCGCCTTTGCTAGGCAGCCTCACACGTGTTGGTACAAGCCGGGACTCATTTTTCGATAGCGAGCGACGAAGTGGTGTTTATATAACTATAAACTGGACTCACACGATGAGATGACTCGACCCTATAGTATTTG
>NC_046658.1:164526881-164530507 GCF_010883055.1 Belonocnema kinseyi | reverse complement strand
TACAAGCCGGGACTCATTTTTCGATAGCGAGCGACGAAGTGGTGTTTATATAACTATAAACTGGACTCACACGATGAGATGACTCGACCCTATAGTATTTGAATCTCTTATTTAGAAAAAAAAAACATTTAATATTTTCATAAGCACTAAAAAATAAACGAACGTGATCAAAGGAATATTAGTTTATAATTAACGTCGAATTGATTGATCAATTAACGAACCGAATTATTAATAAGAAAATACATTATAATGAACGACTGATTATAATAATTGAATAAATTAATATGTAAATGAAGAAAAAGAAAAATTAATAAATGTTGCAGACGACTGTTTAAGGCAAAAAGCAAACGAGTTGTGAAACAAATTTTTAAATAACTGGTTAAAAAATAACAATATGATTGATAACAACATTTTTGTGCACAAAAATTAGGACGACGGTTTACAAGCTCATGCGCTAAGTAAGCAAATAGTGATGCAATTGTGACATGATTTTAGATTCTCATGGAGTTGTCAGAAAGCGCTCGATTCTCGGGGGGCTGTCAGACAGTCGTCAGACAAGCAGTGAAATAATTATAACTTGATTTTGTCTCTTTTGTTGATAATAAATGAATTCAATTTTTATCTTAAATAGACCTGAGCGTACTGAATGAATTTTCTCTCTCGCCCGCGAGAACTAACCCCTCCCCTTTTTAGTATCTCAGGTCAAATTGGGGCTAGCGTTCCTGCTAGGTGACGCCCAGACATCGTCGTCGAGATCCCGGTAAGGTGCACTCTACCTGGCGCCAAATAAAATTAAAATAATAAAATTAAAATTAATCGAATCGATCCTACATATCACTCAAAAATCCTAAGTATTCAAGATCCTAAGCGAAATCTTAACATTCTTAAAGATTTTAATCGATGCAAAACGAACTTGACCAGCATTAGCATAAGAAGGTTATTTATATTCTATGAAATATAAAGAAAACGAAACTGTAATAAAGTTCTGGGCCCGTTTCAAAGATCTGAGTCGAAATTATGAAAATATACAGGATACAACTCCACAATCTGATGACGAAAAACGTGACGCGTTTTATAATGCAATTTTGGCAGTTTTTTCAGAAATTCAAACGCTGGATCTCATGTTAAAAAATCAAACATGTAACCGGTTAACATACAATAGTCTCAAATTATTCATATTGAAAGCCAAAGCAAATAGATTCAATGCAACTATCTCGAAAAAGACTCCATCTGCTTTCTCAGCCTGGTACTCATAAAGCAGCTGATTGCTGGCAAGGTCTTAACAAATCAGGTCAAGGACGTGGGGGAAAACTACGAGTTGACAACAAAGGGAGAAACAATCAGAAACTACACTCTAACAATAAACAATCATTCAAACCAAAAAACCAAAGAAACCAGTATAAAGGGAACATCAACTAGCGTGGAGTATTTAATAAAAATAACAGAGGGCGAATGAATTGGAACAAGAATTTCAATCGATGACATCAAAACAATTCAAATGGCGACAACCAAGGTGACCAATCAAAAACTGGTATGAACTCGGTCCCAATGTGCGAATATCGCAACCCAGGCGAACGATCAACAAAAAAAAGGAGGAAGGTAAGCAAAAAGTTTATTTATCATGTACGACTCAAAACAAGATGATAGTAAAAACCTTTAACGACGGTACAGAAAATACTAACTACAAAAATAGGAAAACCTTTGGATTGAAAAATGTCCTCTATTCTAAATCACTGTCTGGAAATGTTCTGTCCTTGCCACGCTTTGCCGAAGCCGGGTGGGATATACACTTGGACAATGAACTAATTGACATTTACGATCCAGAAACAAATGAAATATTTATATCGGGTGTATAAAATAATTGCACTAAATTATAAACCTCAAATTCTGACACAACGATCATGAACAGGAAAATTGTAAATATTGACGATTCGCCTTCAGTAAATTTGTTAGATTGCGATTCACCTTTTACGAATTCTTATAACAATTTCATCAAATCGAATAAAGAAACACCGTGGCATGTACGAATAGCCCACGGATCTCTTAAATACCTTACAGAATTCAAATTATATGGAAATAAAATCAAGAACTACAAAATGTTAAGATGAATCGATTTTAAACTGTGAAATTTGTGCTATGCCTAAAACACAACGATTAGCTGCTTAATCATCTCTAGAAATCTTTTAGGTAAAGATGAAAAAGTATGTTATCTACGATCTGACAAACGCACAAAATTTACGGGTGTTTATACAGACAAAGTGTTATCACGAGAAGGCATTAAACGACAGCCAATTTGCCAACACAATGGCACTTCAGAACATTTTAATCAAACGGTTCAGAAAAAGATCCGAGCTGTCGATGCATCTGTCTACATTTCCAGTAGAACTTCCAGTAAAGAAATCAATTACGAAACACCGATTACTAAACTCATGCTAGAATACAAAGTAAATCTGAATCAAATAAAACGACCTGGATTCCTAGCATACTGGAAAGTAACAGGAAAGCCGGAATAAAAGTTTTTAGCGCGTGCGATGAGAGCCATTATTGGAGGCTACACGCCTACGGGCTACCAATTCTGATACCCTGAGATAAAGAAATTTTACGAGTTATGAGACGTCAAGATTAACGAAAAATTGTTATACGGAAATAAATTTTAGAAAACCGCGAATTAAGCTCCATCCTTAACGAACGAAGTGTTTGTCTTTGAAGAAAAAGTTCAAAACGACGGTGAAGAACAATCGAAAGTGGAAGGAGAGGCGAAAAAAGGTAGAGGAAGACCAACAAAACGACCGTTAGATGAGGATGAGAGATGATTGAATTTCCACTAATTGAAGAGGAACTTGAAGCGACAGAAAACCGCTATGTGGACGAATTGTTGCTTAATTCCTTGGCTAACCTTAGCAAAGATGCAGTAACGATTAAAGACGCGATGATGTATAAAGACAAAGAAAATTAGAATATAGCTATCGAAGATGAACCCAATGCACTGAACAAGAACGAAGTATGGGAATTAGTAGATCGTCCACAGGGTGATGGATCTGGAAAATGACCGAACATAATTTATTCAAAACGGGTGTTAAGCAAAAAACTGACCCTAAATGAAATAGAAAATTCAAAGCAAGATAAGTTATAAGGGATTTTAAGGACAATGACATTTATGATCTAAAAAAAACCTATGCCCCGGTTTCAAGACTAGTTTTAGTCAGAACCGTTTTAACCATTATAAATTATCTTGATCTCGATGTCTGTCAGCTGGTTATTAAGACTTCATTTTTGAACGGAAATATTGAGGTAGAATTTTCTATGGAAATATTAATAACTTTAGAGTTATTAAGTGACCGTCACGATCAGTGTCTTTCTACTTGGCGTTCTGAAAATAAAATGGCACTTTTAGTATTATATGTGGATGATACGCTCATCGCGAGTAACGATTATGTTAAGTTGGTTGAAATTAAAATCAAATTGAATCAAGCTTTTGAAATTTCAGACTTGGGTGAATCTAGAGAATTTTTGGGATTAGAAATTAAACGCGGTCGTAAATCTAACAGTATGAAGATTACACAAGAAAATTATATAAAACTTATTTTGATTAAATTCGGTTTTAAAAATGCACATCTTCAGAACAC
>NC_046658.1:164509726-164526781 GCF_010883055.1 Belonocnema kinseyi | reverse complement strand
AAACGCGGTCGTAAATCTAACAGTATGAAGATTACACAAGAAAATTATATAAAACTTATTTTGATTAAATTCGGTTTTAAAAATGCACATCTTCAGAACACGAAAATGGTCACGAAACAAGTTCAAAATAAAGAGCGTATATCGATATAACGTATCCATAAATGTCCTAAGCAGGCATCAAATCAATCCGACGGAACACGAATGGCAAATGGTGAAACGAGTGTTCAGATATTTAAAAGGTACAACGACAGTAGAGCTGAATTACTATGGCCGATGTAACAATCTAGTTGCTTGTTCCAACGCTAGCTTTGCTGACTGGAATGGAAGACTCAAAAACAAAATTATGTAGCTATATTTCGATGTTAGGCCGAATACGTGGCTATGAGCCTCGAATGTCAGGAAATTGTATCAATAAGCAATGAATCGAATGTTAAACGACAGTTTTCTCCCTGCCCCTGATGGTCTTCAAATATTTAAATTTCTTTCTGATATAAATGGAATCTTTAACATTGACGCTTCACGCTTTTATCTCTAGTCACAGCATCAATCTATTATTATTGCTACAAAGTCGATTTTTGAAGGGAATTATATGAGTCCTAAGAAAGTCCTATTGATATGTCTTAAAACCATTGTAATATTTTAAAAAATCCTCGGATGTTTAAAATTCTGTTGTTTTGGAAAAAAAATATTGCCCTCAGTTTTATATAATCTTTGAAAAGGGAAATCTTTAATCTTTTTCTATGGCTAATTCTGAATAGAAAAGTTTGGGACTGAGTCTATAACCTAAAATTGTGGCATAATTTTTTTTATCTGCGCATATTTTTTGGCTTTGAAAAAAGTTGGATTGGAGGACAAACTTGAAAAATTGAAAAAAGAAAAAAAATTTGGATCACCCTAGGCGGACAGGGAAAAAAGATAGAAAGAAACCGTCAGAACGTTAATAGATTACCTTTTTAATGTAATAACCATTTACATACATTTTCATTCGAATTTGAATTAAAAACAACATCATAATTCATTTTACACATTTCAGTTCACTGATAATACACAGTCTGCATTAAATCGTGTTTTGCCACAACTTCGCTAAAATTATATGGGAAGATTAAATTACTGTTGCCTACTCGAACTTCGTTCATTTCATTCACGGTCATATTTAAAACTGCACTGCTTAACACATTTATTTTGATTCTCGAGTGAGCCCTACCTGTCTTATGCAACCCACGAAGAATCCCAGTACAATCCAGTATTGCAAAAACGACAGCATTGGATGTCGACAATACAATATTTTCTTGGTTTGACACGGGGACATATCTACAATTTTCTACTAACAATTGAATTGGTTTATCGACAGGAAAAATGTATCTTCGAAATTCGAATTGCCGGTACTGATTTGAGCTGGGAATAAGCCAAACATATCCAATTTTTCAAAGATCATATCCAAGTACTAGATCAGGAAGCGACCTGCCAGGAGGAGACGTGGTCTTGGAACGTGATGAAGGCTCGGCAGGAGACTGAGGTATACAAATAGAAGGAAGTTGCCAGCTACCATGGCCAGGATTATGGGACCAATTTATTTCTGACAGTGAACTCAATTCTGCAAAAAGTGAAATCATTTTTATTTAAATATATTACAAATGAAAGATAAACATATTATACTATTGTATTTACCACCAACTTTAAAAGTACACCAAACTCTCGCTTTCAGCTAAGTGTCGGGGGTTGCCTTCAAAACGCCTTGGACTAGTTTTGGGTGAATTGAAATATGAGCAGTAAGGGCCGCCTGACTCGTTTCCAATTGGAATATATATCTATATAAGCAACGGCTCTCGCCCTCCTCTTCCGAGAAACAGAAATTGAATAGCAACTAGCTTTTTCTTCTTTTTTCTAGTTAAAGTATTTTGCTTTTTTGTTGTTGCTTTGCAATTCGGACTCTTAAATAAAAATAATTATTCATAGCTGACCACGTTTTCAGCAGAGGGTTCTCATCATCTTCCAGGGTCTTGATTATTTAAAGTTCCTAGTTCAGGAAATAATTATTACCTTCTAGCGATTTACAGTTACTTAATTTCCAGCATTAGACCGAACGCTATCGTTTCCAGCGTGATAGACATGTTTTCAGTTAAAATTGATTGGTTAAATTTTCAAATAAAAAAATTATTTCTCAAGTAAAAAAGCTAATTTAAAAAAAAAAGTTTAATTATCAACCATAGAGCTAAATCTTTAACTGATGAAACAGATTTTTAACAAAATAATTTAAATGAATGGATCTTTAACAAAGTAGATAAGCTTTTAACCCAGTAGTTTAATTCTTGAACAAATAATATCAGTCCTTAACTAAAATTTTATAGTTCAGTTTTCAACTGAAACCAACAATTGAAATTTTTATTTAAGAATATTAATTTCCGTATTTTAGATTAATTTTTTAGAATCCCTAAACATATGTTCAATCCTCTGAAATTCCTTGCCATTTTTGCAATGCCCTGAAAATACTTTGCAATATTTCAAAGTAATAAAAAATCTTTCATATCTTGTAAAATCTTTTGAAATACCTTTGATATTAGTGGGAATTCAAAGCACAATGGGCAGATTTTTCTTTAATAAAAATTATATTCCCTCGTAAACTGAAAAACTTCTTGCCTTTTATACGCGCTAGTATATATTTCAATTATTTCGAATTTTCTCATAAAGTCATTTTTGGCCAAATTTATTGGAATCCATAGAAAATATAAATACTTTTTTTAATGATATTGAGTGGTTCTGCAAACCACAGTAACTTTAACACGCACGTGCGATAAAAATTTCTAGCAACATTTCGAAATATCTGAGGTATTTTAAATCAATAAAAATCTATAGAAATCCCTTGATATAATTCAAAATTCAAAGTGAAATGAGATCATGTATATATCAGTTACGTACATTTGGTGCGAAATTAGATTACGAAAACCACAATATGTCAGTCTTAATTTATTTGAGGTGATTAATGGCACACAAATTGTAGTGAATCTTGATATTCAACAACTTTAATATAGTGATGTTGGAAGATTCGACGAGAAATACATACTGGACATTTCCTTATTTCATTTGTGCTCATATCATAAATTGTGCTGCTCATCAGATTTATTTTTACTCTCGCACACTGACCATTCGTCCTATACATTCCTCAAAAAACCCTACTATACTCTAATATTACAAAAATGTCATCATTGGGTGTTGATAATACAATATGTTCTCGATTTGGCGCAAGAACATAGCTCCTACGTTCTAATAGCATTCGAACTTATATATCAGCAGAGAAAAGGTTTCTTCGACATTCAAATCTTCAGTTTGGATTTGTGCGGGGAATAAGCCGAACATATCCAAGTTGTCCTAGTGCATATCCAAGTACTGGACCATCAGGCGGCGTGCCAGGAGGAGGCCTGTACCCGAAACGAAGATGAGGCTCGTCAGGTGGCTGGGGTGCACTACTAGAAGAAGAAGGACGCACACGTCCAGGGCGCGGAGTGCCAGACCAATCGCCATTCGACTGTGAACTTAATTCTGCAAAGGGTTATCAAGGATTAATTGAAATGAGTTTGAAAAATAAAGGTACAGTTAGTTTTTGGTAACATAATGCAATGAAACCGAAAGATAGGACTGCAGGGTTTGTTCTTTCGAGATTTAATGCGACGCGGAAGGGAAGGGTGAGAGAAGTAAAGCATTTTTTTGTGCTACGTATACCGTGGTGAGCTTTAACCATCTTCAAAATAAAATGGTGCGCTTCGCGCTAGGGTCACGAACTGGCGTACGGAGTTTGAATCTTTAAAATGCACTTTAACTGAAGCATCTTAGTGATTAGACCTATTTAACCAACAACAGTTTCTGATGTCTAAACCAGTAAAAGTACTTTACGATTCAAAAATATATAGAATTATGGATGTAATATATTATTTCATTCACCCATGGAACTGAGAATGGCCATCAAAGATTTGAAAATGAATGTATAAATCGTCCTCATTTTCTCAAAGTGTAGATAAAACTGATTAATGCTTTAATGAATGATCTGCTAAACAGCATAGTCGCCATCTCATAATTTATAGACAGCAAGATTGTTTTCCTAAGGTTTTAACAATTTCGATTATTATTGTTATAATCATTATCATAATTATTCTTATCTCGGTTTGAAATTTTTTATGTGGCTCAAGAAATTGCACTTAACTATACAATAAATCTGTGCTAACGGCAAATATAAAATTGAAATATATAGACTATTCAGTAATACCATCTCTTGAGTTTTTCCAGGTAAAATAAAATATAAACTTAACTAAAAAATATTGTATTTGTTTTTCTCTTTCAGATTATTTTTATCTTTTTCGTACGAAATTATGCGATCCAATTGGATTCTTTTTATGATTAATTTACATTTTTAGGAACTGATCCATTCAGTTAATGACGTCAAAAGAATTATCGATAATCATAATATTTATTTTGGCTAGTTGGTGTGATATGAGAACAAACATTAGAATACAAATAATTATATCGAACTCATTAACTGGTGTAAAATTATAATAACTGTACCTCTGCTGACCATTCAATTCACTGACCTTAAAGTAAAGCAGGTAGCTTAAAGAAATGTAAATTATTTACTGCAGAAAGACAACTTCCACCTTCCGTGTCACACACAAGCAGCTAAACAAGCATCTTCTCAGTTACTGAAAAAATGCTTTTTAAAGTTTGTTAGTCTCATGGTAAAGGTTAGGTTTAGCTGAAAAACATGTAATTTTGTCAGATGTTGATACTGCTTACGAAAATTTTAGGGGGTTCACAATGAATAAAAACGTAAATTTTCGTTCGAAACCTTTGTTTATTCATACTGGAATTATGTAGTTTTTAAAATTTAATTCATCATCGTCGTGTATATCAAAATTCCTTATATCATTTCGAGTATTTATGAGGTACTTTAAGCTAGCACCTACACAATCGAATTTTTAAATATTTCACAGCTCAGAATTTTGGGCTTTTTTTGGGCTGCAATTAAAATTTTTTGGCTCCTTTACTTTTTTCATCAAATTAATTTTATTGTGGAGGTGCCAGCTGAAATTAACCCAGCACCTCCACTTCTTTAAATCACTAAAATTATTAACGGGATATTTTTGGGCTTTTTTGGGCTCCCAGAAAATACTCACTTCTATTTTTGGACTCCAACCCTTACAGTAGAAAATTAACCCCTTTGTAACATGCCGATATGAAATTAAAAAAAAAAACTTTTATTGAATTTGATAGCTTGAATAGAGTCTCTGATTTTTGGGCTCTTTGAAAATACACACTACGATTTTTGGGCTTCAACCCATAACGTCAAAAATCAACCCACGTAGATACAACTTTGTCAGATAATAAATTTTTCTAAAATTTTTCAAAGGAAATAGTCTCTTATTTTATGATTCCTCGAAAATACTTGCTACGATTTTTAGGCTTCAACCCTTAACGTCAAAAAGAACCCCTCTCTGCCACGTAAATACATCTTTTTAAAAAAATCAATTTTTCTAGAATTTTCAAATGGAAATAGAGTCTCTGATTTTTTGGTGTCCTCGAAAATACTCTCTACGATTTTTGGCCTTTAACCATTAACGTCAAAAATCAAACCCTTTCTGCCACGTAGATACAATTTTTTTCAAATAACTTTTTTTAGAATTTTACGATTGAAATAGTGTCACTGATTATTGGTTTCCTTAAAAACTCACGCTACGATTTTTGGGCTTCCTCCCTTAACGTCAAAAATCATCCCATCTTTACCACGTAAATAGCACTTTGTCAAAAAATAAATTGCCGTAGAATTTTTCAATGGAAATAAAGTCTCTCATTTTTTTGCTCCTCGAAAATACCCGCTACGATTTTTGGGCTTCAACCCTCAACGTCAAAAATCAACCCCTCCCTACAACGCACATACGACTTTGTTAACAAATATTTTTTTTTAGAATTTTACAATGGCAATAGAGTCTTTGATTTTTGGGCTCCTCGAAAATACACACTACTAGTTTTGGGCTTCAACCCTTAACGCCAAAAATCGACCCCTCTCTGCCACGTAGATACCACTCTGTCAAAAAATCATTTTTTCGCATTTTACAATGGAAATAAAGTCTCTGAATTTTGGTCTCTTGGAAGATACCGACTACGGATATTAGGTTCCAGCCCTTAACGCCATAAAACAACCTCTTTCTACCTCGTTGGTACGTCTTTGTCCAAAAAAATCTTTTTGAGAATTTTATAACAGGAATAGAGTCGATTATTTTTGGGCTCCTGGAAAATACCCACTACGATTCTTGGGCTCTAACCCTCAACGACAAAAATCAACCTCTCTCTACCACGTAGATACGACTTTGTCAAAAAGTAACCTTTTTGAGAATTTTGCAGATTCAATAAGATCTCTGATTTTTTATTTCAATTCGTCTTGTAATATCAATTAATATCTACTTGTTAATCCTTATTTTATAATATAATCTTAAAATCTTTATAATTTACATTCACAATTTGTGAACTAAAAAGGTTTTTAATCTGAAATTGTCGATTTCAAACGCTTATAATTTTTATTTTACACGTATCTAAAGCTAAATGTCAAAATTTTTGGACAATGAAAAATGTACGCTTTCAAGTTAAAATCCAAAATGGAATACTTATAAGTAAAATATGTAAGCATTGTAAAAAGTGGATGATATAGCTGAAAAATATAAAAATTAGATTTATTAATTAGAAAACTGTTGAATCAAATTTGGAAATTTTTTTCCTAATGTTTCTAAAATTTTCGACAAACCCGGGTGCCATTTCCCGGGTTTTTCCTGTCCCGCAGAGTTCCCGGTTATTTTTCGGTTTCTCGGTTAGAGACCTGTTTAAGTATTATTTAAAGCTTTTTCAGATATTATTTACCCCACTTCCCCCCATACGTAGCGCTTTTTATGTAGTACGTATATGCAAATTTAAAGTTTTCGTTGCACTATAGACGATCGCCGCCTTTTTATATTCTGTATTAAAAATTTAATGAAAGAATAAACGAGTTTGCATGGAGCCTTCGACCGATTCAGACGGTCTTTTCAGAATCTGCGTTTCATTTATTTACCTTTTTTGGACCTTTTTTCTCAAAAATTGCAATGATGGAATATACGGAAACACAAGGTCGTCCGAAAAAAGAAAGTATGAACAAATTAAGAAAGTAGTGTTTAGATATAAAGAAGCGGTGGTCAAAGGAAAGGGTAAAATTTGTAGTAATTTTTTTTTTTTTTTGAAAACGTCTCTACGTGGCAGAGAGGGGATCATTTTTGCGTTAAGGGTTAAAGTCCAAAAATCGTAGCAGGTATTTTCGAGGAACCTCAAAATCAGAGACTCTATTTCCTTTAAAAAATTCTAGAAAAATTTATTTTTTGACAAAGTTGTATCTGCGTAGATTGAATTTTTACGTTAAGGGTTGAAGCCCCAAAACTGTAGAGGCTATTTTTGAGGAGCCCAAAGTCAGAGACTTTATTTCCATTGAAAAATTCCAGAAAAATTTATTTTTTGACAAAATCAGAGACAGTAAAACAGTTTTGTAGAGAGTTTTCAATATAGACGGTCTAATTCAACTTTAGCGAAAGCAGCGCGCCGAGGTATTTAGGAAATTGAATATTTCTGTTTTTAAATTAATGGAATAGTTCTTATATTTATTAATGAAAATCTATTAACTTTTCAATCTCTCGGATAATCCTTGCACAAATGGTAAAGAAACATGCAAATCAGTTTTTTTGTAATGATATAACCATTTATTTTTTATTGGAACTATTGTAAATCTCGTTTATTCTTTCTTTGATTACACGAGATTCGCATATAAAATGTGCACACCTTTATAATAAAACTGAATTGATGATAAATATAAAATGGGAATTTAGAGTATTGGTGTTATTTTTTCGCGTATTGTGATTAATTAATTAAAACATTATTTGATGACTTTCCAATTAAATTTTCATAAATGAAATACGGAAATATTTTATATTCCTCAGTCAAATTATTTGTGACATTTGTCCTCAATTAGACTTTTATTTATAAGAGGCGATGATCATTTTAGCAGCCCACATTACATTGTAAATCAAGGAAGCATGATTTACTGTCATTTTGGAGGTAATTTACGGCAAGTATAGAAACTTGCCATAAATTTCATTCATCTTAAGTTGCAATAAATTATATTGTAACTTAGGATACATGCACCAAGATTCAATTTGGAAATTTCCAGAAACCGACAGAAATTTGCTGTAATTGAAGCTAATTTTATTAGGCACATATGGCAACTTTCCATAAATTATACCTAAAAATTTTCAGTATATTTTTTTAAAGCTTCTTCTAACGAACGTTTTTTTTTTAATTTTAGGTGTGTACTTCATTTTAAGCTTTCCAATCTTTTGGAAATATACACATTAAAAAATCCTCGCAAATAGAAAATTTTGCGGCTGACACTATAACCTAAAATTGTAGTACAACTTTTTTTATCTGCGCCTATTTGTTGGCTTCGCAAAAAGTTGGGAGGGTGGACAAGCTTGAAAAATAGAAAAAAATTTTGGATTACCCTAGCGGACATGGAACAAGATGGAAAGAAACCTTCATAACGTTAATAAATTACTTTTTTAATGTAATCACTATTCACATACATTTCGATTCGAATTTGGATTAAAAACAATATCATAATTCATTTTACACTTTTTCAGTTTTCTGATAATACACAATCTGCATTGAATCGTGTTTTGCCACAACTTCGCTGAAATTATATGGGAAGATTAAATTACTGTTGCCTACTCGAACTTCCTTCATTTCATTCGCGGTCATATCTAAAACTGCACCGCTTATCACATTTATTTTGATTCTCGAGTGAGCCCTACCTGTCTTATACAACCCACGAAGAATCCCAGTACAATCCAGTATTGTAAAAACGTCACCATTAGATGTCGACAATACAATATGTTCTTGGTTTGGCACCGGGACATATCTACCATTTTCTACTAACATTTGAATTGGTTTATCGACAGGAAAAATGTTTTTTCGAAATTCGAATTGCCGGTACTGATTGGAGCTGGGAATAAGCCGAACATATCCAAGTTATCCAAGAGCATATCCAAGTACTAGATCAGGAGGCGACCTGCCAGGAGGAGACGTGGACTTGGCACGTGAAGAAGGCTCGGCAGGGACTGCGGTATTTAAATAGAAGGAAGTTGCCAGCTACCAGAGCCAGGATTATCAGGCCAATTTATTCCTGACTGTGGACTCAATTCTGCAAAAAGTGAAATCAATTTTATTTAAATATATTACAAATGCAAGATATACATATTATACTATTGTATTCACCAATAGAATTAAGGATGGCGACGCAAAAAAAACAAGAAAGTATAAATCAGCCACATTTTTTCAAAGATGCGGAAAAATTAAATAATATTTTAATGAATAATTTGGTTAACGGTGAAACTAACTCATCAGAGTACACGGTCGTGAAGTAGTCGCTATCTTACAAATTATTGTAGTCAATATTGTCCTTATGAGATTAGTACATTTATTTCCACAACGTTTATCATTATTATATGAATTATTTGTATATGACATTGAAAATGTTAAGCTGGTTTACATACTAAAATGAAGACCTTCACAAGATTTTACAATAATACAACCAGTAGTTTTATTAATATAATTCATGGACAGCAAAGTGTCCCGTTGGTGATGAATTATCCGTATGCATTAACAAAGATAGAATAGAACCTTGAGGCTAGCTTCGACTTCTTTGAACTTAACTAGTGGTACACTGTCTGTAGTGAATCTTTATTTTCAACCACTTCTTCAAAATTATTTGGAAAAACTGGGTAAGCATTGCCTACTGGAACTTCCCTCTTTTCATATTCAGTCATATTATCAACTGCGCCGTTCCGCATGTTTATTTTTACTCTCAGGTGAGTTCTACCTCTTCTATAGAAGGCACGCAGGATCCCTCTATCATCTAATATTGCAAAAACGTCACCATTTGTTGCTGATAATACAATATGTTCTCGGGTGGGCACGGGCACATATCTACTATTTCCCACTCGCAATTGAATCGGTTTTTCGGCAGGGAAAATGTATCTTCGGAATTCGAATCTTCGGGTTGGATTATTGCGGGGAATAAGCCGAACATATCCAAGTTGTCCAAGTGAATACCCAAGCACAATATCATTAGGTAGCCTGTCAGGAGGAGACGTAGACTGGACACGAAGTGGCGGCTCCTCAGCAATAGCATCGCTGCCAGGAGCAGACCTAGACCTGGCACGAAAATGTGGTTCCTCTGGAGACTGAGCAATACGAGAAGAAGGAGGATCTGGCCAGCGGACCGCGCGAGGTGCATGCGGCCAATCTCTTCTTGACTGTGAACTTAAATCTGCGAGAAAAAATAGATAACTTTTTTCAACGCATACACAAATTAGTACTTGAAAATATGAAACTCTGTCAAAAATTTAGTGAGATGAAATGTTGCTTATGCTTTTTTGGGTAAACGATATTCATGAATAAAAATAATTTATCACGTTGAGTTTTGAAGTTAATCATATGCCTAGTTAGTTGATCGTACATGTATGTCTGGAATTATAATAAACTCGAGAATGTAGATTGCACGTAGAAGCCTTCGAAAAATAATTGCTGTTAAAACACAAAGAATACAAAGGGTTGCCATAGAAAAATATAATAAAATGCGAATAAACTTTATATCAATATTAAATCTAAATAAGGTGAATCTCTTGCCGCTTTAGGTCGAAGCGTTTGCTGGTTCTAACATTGGTATAAATTTTCTAACAATCGAAAATATTGAATATATTGAAAATTGTAAACACTTTATATTATTAGATTCACCAATTGTAGTAAGGATAGTCGCCAATGTGAAAACAGAAGTATAAACGATCATCATTTTCGCAATGTATAGAAAAAACTGAATAATTCTTTAAGGCATAATTTAGTTTACGGTGTACTCGTTATCTCACAGATTATAGGCCTTAAGATTGTCCTTTTGAGGTGTTAATCCAATTAGTCGTGTCATTCTTATAATTATTCTTATCTTTTTTTAAAATTTTCGGTGGCTTACCGAATGTTAATTCCATATTACAATATATCTTAACTGATGACAAATATTAAATAAGAATATCTTTACAATCCAGAAATGAAATTATTTGAGTTTCTCCAGATAATATAAAATAAAAATAAATTAGAAAAAAATATATCTTCGTGTTTGTTTCCGTTTATTTAATTTTTATAACAAATTCTTTGAGCTTACGCATGAAAAATGAAATTAATCCCTGTTTAGTTAATAAATGTAGATAATGAATACATTAGAGCTAAGGTCAATTTCAATTTTCAATTTCAATTTTATTAATTGAATTACTTTGATGCACTTTTCATTAGTGTAAGTTTGAAGCACAATTGGCAGACATTACTTTTTTTATAAATCAGAGGGTTGCGGCGACAGACTTTTGACCGGCGGCGGCAGTTTGTTCAATCTTGATGGATGACGGCGGCGGGGTGGCGTGATGGTCTAGTTGAGTATTTTCGCTGACATAAAGCTTGTAAAAATAAAAGTATGGAGGATCAAAAGATCAATTTCCATTATAAGGAATTTATTAAAATCCATTTATTTCAACTCCTAATTGGTCGCCATAACTTCCATAACCAATCAAAAACCACCGGATCATTCGGCGGGAAGAAATACGCTTCCATTTGAGTACGCCTGAGATTGCGTCGGCGCGCTGCGTCGATGCGTTGCCACACCTAAGGTCCTTAATGCAATTCAGCGGCGGCGCGGTTTTGAAGCAACAGGACTGCTGGCGGGGTGCCGTGGCGACGCAACCGTCTAATATAAATTATATTTGTTTTCAATTCAAAGAACTACTCTCGTTCTATGCACGCGAATATATATTTTAATTATTTTGCATTTTCGGAAAATCTCGTTTTCGACAAAAGATATCATATTTTAGTTTACATGCATTTCAAGTTAATTAATGGTATACAGTCTGCAACGAATCTTGATTGGCGGTAAATGCCAGGAGAGACCTGGACCTGGCACAAAGAGGGGGGTCTCTAGGGACGGAGCACAAATCTACAGGGTCTGGCAAAACGAAAATAAGGGAGAGTGGGGATAACTTCACTCCTCCCGAGGTACCAAATAAACCCGCTCGCTTAAGTGTGCTCCGTCCAGTTGATTTATAGGTCCATATGTGTGGTGCACCTTAATAACACATTTGAAGAAACAAAACACAGATTTTCGTCCTCTTTCTTTTATTCGCAATTTACAATATCATATCTTATTAAACTTCTCAAATTTTGGAAATAGATTGAGATTAAATAATATATAACCTTATACAATAATCAACTTTTTTATTATCAGCTTGACGCGTATAATACACGAGATAACGATTTAAGTTCCTAATACACATATTACTTTTTTAATTCCTTTTAATTTTTTATTTTTTTTAGGATCGTCGGGGTGTTAAGAACGATAATTGCTGCAAAGTATCTTGATACAGATAAAGGCGCATTAAAAAATCTCATGACTAAAGTGAAGAACATCAGGAATAATCTATACATTACAGAAAACCGATTAAGAGAGATTCAAAAACTGGTTGATTTGGTGCGAAAAAATGAGGGCAATGAACATAAGTCATAGGGAGCCGTGTTGCAAGATCAAGCAGGGGACATTGATGTTCTTTAACCCTGTGATCATCCAGAACCCCCACATCTTCCAGAGGTAGATAGCTTTATGCAACTAAAAGCGAAAGCAGAGTTTCCGCAGTTAAAAATACGATTAAAATGGACATACAAAATAAACAGAGGTGTTATGCACCCTTCTTTTTTGGCAGAGAAATATGGGCAAAGTGTGTTAAAGCATCCAATGTCAGGAGAAGAATGACAGAAGTGTTAATTGCCTTTGTGATGTTTTCGCACTCAGACCAAACACCAGAATCAGACTGAGGCGACCCAAAAAAGCAGTCTTAAACGCCTTCTTAATTTTGTGAGACAAATGTAGCGTTCTGAATTTGTCCAAAACCCAGAAATACCTTAATGTCATAGGAGAACTGTAGCAAGATGTTAAGTAGGCGTACGTTTTAAGTAAGTGTACGTAAGCATGTAGACTCAATACTGCGTGTACTGACGTTCTCATCATCTTCCAGGGTCTTTATTATTTAATGTTCCTGGTTCAGAAAATAATTATTACCCTCTAGTGATATACAGTTACCTCTCATTTGTTATTACTTTCCAAGATCTTTTAGTTTTCTTGCACAAAGTCAAAGCTCTTTTCTTTCGTTTCTCTCTTTCTTTCTCACATCGTTCGAGATAAAGATATTTTTATCTTGCAGACCGTGCGATGTGGGAACATTTGGCGATAAATACCTTCTGGACATTCCCTCAATTCATTTGTGCTCATATCATAAATTGCGCTGTTCATCTCATTTATTTTTACTCTTGTATACTGTCCATTAGTCCTATATATTCCTCGAAAAAGCCTACTATAGTCTAATATTGCAAAAATGTCACCATTGGGTATTGATAATACAATATGTTCTAGATTTGGCGCAAGAACATAGCTGCTACGTTCTAATAGCATCCGAACTGGTATATCAGCAGAGAAAAGGTATTTTCGACGTTCAAATCTTCAGTTTGGATTTGTGCGGGGAATAAGCCGAACATATCCAAGTTGTCCTAGTGCATATCCAAGTACTGGACCATCAGGCGGCGTGCCAGGAGGAGGCCTGTACCCGAAACGAAGATGAGGCTCGTCAGGTGGCTGGGGTGCACTACTATAAGAAGAAGGACGCACACGTCCAGGGCGCGGAGTGCTAGACCAATCGCCATTTGACTGTAAACTTAATTCTGCAAAGAGTTATCAAGGATTAATTAAAATGAGTTTGAACAATAAAGGTACAGTTAGTTTTTGGTAAGATAATGCAATGGAACCGAAAGATAGGACTCCAGAGTTTGTTCTTTCGAGATTTAACGCGACGCGGAATGGAAGGGTGAGATGAGCTTGAGGGGATTATGTTGTCTGCTATTCGAGGGAGAACCAGGATTATGTTGGCTATTAGGATTTCCTCCATATTATGAATGGCCATCAAAGAATTGAAACGAATTTATAAATCGTTATCATTTTCTCAAAGTGTAGGGAAAACTTATTAATGCTTTAATCAACAACCTGCTAAACAGCGTAGTCGCCATCTCATGATTTGTAGGCAGCAAGATTGTTTTCCTGAGGCTTTAACATTTTCGATTATTATTTTTATAATCATTATCATAAGTATTCTTATCTCAGATTGAAATTTATCTGGCTTACGAAATTGCACCTAGCTATACAATAAATCTGTGCTAATGGCAAATATAAAATTGAAATATATAGACTATTCAGTAATACCATTTCTTGAGTTTCTCAAAGTAAAAAAAAAATATTAACTTAACTGTAAAACATTGTATTTTTTTTCCTTTCAGATTATTTTTATCTATTTCGTACGAAATTATGCGATCCAATTGTGATTCTTTTTATGATTAATTTACATTTTTAGGAATTGATTCATTCAGTTAATGACGTCAAAAGAATTATCGATAATCATAATAATTATTTTGGCTAGTTGGTGTGATATCAGAACCAACATTAGAAACCAAATAATAAATAAATAATAAACAAATAATAAAAATAATTAAAATTTTTGGTCTTCTTTACTTTTTTCAAATCATCAATTTTGTTGCTGAGGTGCCAGCTTACATTAATCCAGCACCTCCACTTCTTTAAATCATTGTATAATAAAAATTCAATTACACCAGAATTTTGGGCTTTTTTGGGCTCTTGAAATCCGCAAAAAAATTTCCCCAAAACAACCCTTAACTTCCAAAATCACCCCCCTTAAAAAATTGAAAACTTGCAGTAATTTCTTAACGGGATATTTTTGTGTTTTTTTGGGCTCCCAGAAAATACTCACTTCGATTTTTGGGCTCCAACCCTTACAGCAAAAAATTAACCCCTATGTAACACGCCATTATGAAATCGTCAAAAAATAACTTTTATTAAATTTTAGAGCTGGAATAGAGTCTCTGATTGTTGGTCTCCTTAAAAATAACTGCTATTACTTTTTAGCTTAAACCCTAAACGTCAAAAATCAACACCTCTCTACCACGTAAATACAACTTTGTCCACAAATAAATTTTTTTAGAATTGTTTAATGGTAATGGACTGTCTGATTTTTGGGCTCCTCGGAAATACAAGCTACGATTTTTCGGCTTCAACCCTTAACGTCAAAAATCTACCACTCTTTACCACATAGATACAACTTTGTAAAAGAATTAATTTTTCTAGAATTATTCAATGGAAATAGGGTCTCTGATTTTTGGGCTCCTTGAAAATACATGCTACGATTTTTGGGCTTCAACCCTAAACGTCAAAAATCAACCCCTCTCTACCACGTAACTACAACTTTGTCTACAAATAAATTTTTGCAGAATTGTTTAATGGAAATAGAGTCTCTGCCTTTTGGGCTCCTGGAAAACACACACTACGATTTTTGGGCTTTAACCGTTAGCGTCAAAAATCAACCCCTCTCTACCACGTAGATACAACTTTGTAAAAGAATAAATTTTTCTAGAATTATTCAATGGAAATAGAGACTCTGATTTTTAGGCTTCTCGAAAAGAGACTTCATTTCTATTGAAAAATTCTACAAAAATTTATTTTTTGACAAAGTTTTATCTACGTGTATTGAATTTTGACGTTGGGGGTTAAAGCACAAAAATCGTAGAGGGCATTTTTGAGGAGCCCAAAGTCAGAGACTTTATTTCCATTGAAAAATTCTAGAATAATTTATTTTTTGACAAAGTTGTATCTACGTGGTAGAGAGGGGATGATTTTTTACGTTAAGGGTTGAAGCCCAAAAATGATAGCGTGTGTTTTTACGGAAACCAAAAATCAGAGACTTTATTTCGATTCAAAAATTCTACAAAAATTTATTTTTTGACAAAGTTGTATCTACGTGGTAGAGAGGGGATGATTTTTGACGTTAAGGGTAGAAGCCCACAAATCGTAGCTTGTGTTTTTAAGGAAACCAAAATTCAGTGACTCTATTTCAATCGTAAAATTCTAAAAAAAGTTATTTGAAAAAAATTGTATCTACGCGGCAGAAAGGGGTTGATTTTTTACGTTAAAGATTGAAGCCCAAAAATCGTAGAGGGTATTTTTGAGTACACCCAAAAATCAGAGACTCTATTTCTATTTGAAAATTTTAGAAAAATTTATTTTTTGACAAAGTTGTATCTACGTGGTAGAGAGGGGATGATTTTTGACGTTAAGGGTTGAAGCCCAAAAATGGTAGCGTGTGTTTTTAAGAAAACCAAAATTCAGTGACTCTATTTCAATCATAAAATTCTAAAAAAAGTTATTTGAAAAAAATTGTATCTACGTGGCAGAAAGGGGTTGATTTTTGACGTTAAGGGTTAAAGCCCAAAATCGTAGCGTGTGTTTTTAAGGAAACCAAAATTCAGTGACTCTATTTCAATCGTAAGATTCTAAAAAAGTTATTTGAAAAAAATTGTATCTACTTGGCAGAAAGGGGTTGATTTTTGACGTTAAGGGTTAGAGCCTAAAATCGTAGCGGGGTATTTTGAGGAGCCCAAAGTCAGAGACTTTATTTCCATTGACAAATTCTAGAATAATTTATTTTTTGACAAAGTGGTATCTACGTGGTAGAGAGGGGATGATTTTTGACGTTAAGGGTTGAAGCCCAAAAATGATAGCGTGTGTTTTTACGGAAACCAAAAATCAGAGACTTTATTTCGATTCAAAAATTCTACAAAAATTTATTTTTTGACAAAGTTGTATCTACGTGGTAGAGAGGGGATGATTTTTGACGTTAAGGGTTGAAGCCCAAAAATGGTAGCGTGTGTTTTTAAGGAAACCAAAATTCAGTGACTCTATTTCAATCGTAAAATTCTAAAAAAAGTTATTTGAAAAAAATTGTATCTACGTGGCAGAAAGGGGTTGATTTTTGACGTTAAGGGTTAAAGCCCAAAATCGTAGCGTGTGTT
>NC_046658.1:164506684-164509626 GCF_010883055.1 Belonocnema kinseyi | reverse complement strand
GATGATTTTTGACGTTAAGGGTAGAAGCCCACAAATCGTAGCTTGTGTTTTTAAGGAAACCAAAATTCAGTGACTCTATTTCAATCGTAAAATTCTAAAAAAGTTATTTGAAAAAAATTGTATCTACGTGGCAGAAAGGGGTTGATTTTTTACGTTAAAGATTGAAGCCCAAAAATCGTAGAGGGTATTTTTGAGTACACCCAAAAATCAGAGACTCTATTTCTATTTGAAAATTTTAGAAAAATTTATTTTTTGACAAAGTTGTATCTACGTGGTAGAGAGGGGATGATTTTTGACGTTAAGGGTAGAAGCCCACAAATCGTAGCGTATGTTTTTACGGAAACCAAAATTCAATTACTCTATTTCAATCGTAAAATTCTAAAAAAAAGTTATTTGAAAAAGAGTGTATCTACGTGGCAGAAAGGGGTTTATTTTTGACGTTAAGGGTTAAAGCCCAAAATCGTAGCGGGGTATTTTGAGGAGGCCAAAGTCAGAGACTTTATTTCCATTGAAAAATTCTAGAATAATTTATTTTTTGACAAAGTTGTATCTACGTGGTAGAGAGGGGATGATTTTTGACGTTAAGGGTTGAAGCCCAAAAATGGTGGCGTGTGTTTTTACGGAAACCAAAAATCAGAGACTTTATTTCGATTGAAAAATTCTACAAAAATTTATTTTTTGACAAAGATGTATCTACGTGGTAGAGAGGGGATGATTTTTGACGTTAAGGTTAGAAGCCCACAAATCGTAGCGTGTGTTTTTAAGGAAACCAAAATTCAGTGACTCTATTTCAATCGTAAAATTCTAAAAAAAGTTATTTGAAAGAAATTGTATCTACGTGGCAGAAAGGGGTTGATTTTTGACGTCAAGGGTTGAAGCCCAAAAATCGTAGAGGGTATTTTTGAGTACACCCAAAAATCAGAGACTCTATTTCCATTTGAAAATTTTAGAAAAATTTATTTTTTGACAAAGTTTTATCTACGTGCGTTGACTCTATTCAAGCTCTCAAATTCAATAAAAGTTTGTTTTTTTCATATCGGCGTGTTACAAAGGGGTTAATTTTTACTGTAAGTGTTGGAGCCCAAAAATAGAAGTGAGCATTTTCTGGGAGCCCAAAAAAGCCCAAAAATATCCCGTTAATAAATTACTAAAAATTTTCAATTTTTTTAAGGGGGTTGATTTTGGAAGTTAAGGGTTGGTTTGGGGAAATTTTTTTTGCGGATTTCAAGAGTCCAAAAAAAGCCCAAAATTCTGGTGTAATTGAATTTTTGTATTTAGTGATTTAAGGGCATGCGACACAGTGGGATTCCTACATTATCAACCTCTTTTTTCCATTGAACAAAATTTTTTTGTGAACTATAGAACTTTTTTGGTAAATGAAATATCGAACTCAAAATTTGAGGAGAGCATAAGAAGACGTTATTCTACGTTTATGTACTGCATTTGAATCGGAATTTAAGAAAAAAATTATTTCTGAAATTTTTTGCCAAATTTCGATTCAAATGCAGTACATAAACGTAGGATAATGTCTTCTAATGCTCTCCTGAAATTTTGAGTTCGATATTTGAGTTACAAAAAAAGTTCTATGGTTCCAAAAAAAATTTTGTTCAATAGAAAAAAGAGGTTGGTAATGTAGGAATTCCACTGTGTCGCATGCCCTTAAAGAAGTGGAGGTCCTGGGTTAATGTAAGCTGGCACCTCCACAACAAAATTGATTTTTTGAAAAAAGTAAAGGAGCCCAAAAATTTTAATTGCAGCCCAAAAAAAGCCCAAAATACTGATCTATGAAAAATTAAAAAACTCGATTGTGGATGTGCTAGCTTAATATGCCTGTATTTATGTGAATGAATCCTTAATTCTTCTTTTCCTAATTGTTCCATGAAAAAAATTGTACAAAATTAATGTCATGTAATTTTTCAAAATTGAAATGCAGTAAAAAAATTTTTCTTTCAATTAACAGTGAGGTTAGGAATTCAAAGGAGATTTATATTTACCTTTGTGTCATCTTCATTTCAGATTAACTAATTGAATACATTTGATTGTGTATTTAAAAACAAGCATTAGATTGATAAACAGATTTAAAAGCAGTAGTGAACTTTAAAAGATACATTTTGGTAGGATTGAAGAAAAACTATGACCATAAAGGTTTTTTGTACAATTTGGTAATAAAAGTTCTATTTTCAGTTTTTAAAATTCATATATCCAAATAATTTGAGGTGTTATTATGTTCCAATTCAAAAGTAAATTTTAAGGACTAAGAAAGTGGTTTAAAAGTTAGTTTTGATAATACTCTATTCTCACATTCATCTAAAACGAGATTCACATATAAAATCTGCAGACCTTTATCATAAAACTGAACTGATGATAAATATAAGATGGGAATTTAGAGTATTGGTGTTATTTTGTCATACATTGTGATTAATTAATTAAATAATTATTTGATGACTTTTCAGTTTAATTTTCATAAATGAAATACGAAAATATATAATATTCCTCAGTCAAATTATTTGCGTCGTTTGTCCCCAATTAGATTATTATTTATAAAGGGCGACGATACATGAACCAAAATTCAATTTAGAAGTTTCTGGAAACCGACGGAAATTTGCAGTAATTGAAGCTAATTTTATTTGTCACAGCATCTCTATTCACAGCATGAATCTATTGTTATTATTGCTACAAAATCGATTTTTGAAGGGAATTATATAGTTTTTTTCAGTATATTTTTTAAAGGCTTGTTTCTAACGAAAGTTTTTTTTTTTATTTTAGGTGTGTATTATTTTGGCGCGCATAAGTCGGAATCGTGAGGAATTCTTTCGTCGATTTATGACTGTGGATGAAACATACACCATGACACTCCTGAGACAAAGGAACAATCCAAACAGTGGATTTCCACAGGCGAACCAGCTCCAAAGAAGGCAAAGACCGTAAAGTCAGCTGGTAAG
>NC_046658.1:164470767-164506584 GCF_010883055.1 Belonocnema kinseyi | reverse complement strand
ATAGAGCTCCAAGGAGATTATGTTGAAAAATAAAAAAAAAATTTACCCAAAAAAATTGTTTTTATACTTCATTCTAAGGACTTATTGAACTACCCTCGTAATCAGTAAAAAGTACAAATTGAAATATGAGGATATTAGTTTGCATTCTTCAAGAAACGAAAGTGACGATTATCATGTTAAACGCTACAAAAACATAATCAAACTAAAGAAAAAGTACGTTCTAAGTGGAGTATCAACTGGACAGTCATCTAAATCGATAAGGAATTGTAATATTGATTCTAAAAATTATGAAAATGGAGGAATCTCAGGTAAGATGAAATATAACCTCAGCAGTTTTTTTCTCAAGTTCAGTTTTTGTAATTCTGGGCGTACCCTAGTTATGCATGATAAAATTCTCATTATATAATCTTATATTTCTTTTACACATTAATAAGCCGCCGCAATTAATATCCCATTTTAATCAAAACAGGCTATACAGTTAGTGAAATGTCCACTGGATAGTCGTCTAAATTGACAGACAATTGTGAAGTTAATTCTAAAAATCCTGAAAAAGCAGAATGCATTGGTAAGCACTTCAAAGGCTTCCTTTCTCAATTTCATTTCTTATATTTCTGGGTTTATCCTCGTTATATATGATATAATTCTTATTATATAATTATCTAATATTTCGTATTTTTTCTTCAATTTTACTAACCATTCGCAATTTCGATTGACAATTGTGATGTTAATTCTAAAAATCCTGAAAATGCAAAAAGCACTGGTAAGATGAAATATAACCTCAACATTTACAATTCTTTACATTTACAATTCTTTCAATTTAATTTACTTAGGTGGAAACATATTTTTGGTTTCTAGTTTTTTTTTAATTGGAAGAAGGTGTTTTTTACTTTCATTTATTTTTCCAATGGGGACAGGGACATTTTTTATTTCAAACACTTTTACTGAGTTTCGATTTATAAACTTTTCGTTTCTGACTTCATTCCTAAATACAAGGGAGAATGGCTTTTATTAAAATTTTTGGAGTTAGGAATAGTTCTAGTTTACAGTTCAGTGTTTCATTACTTTATATGATAAATTTTTTCGTCTTCAATGATTCAATTCTTGTTAACACGCGAGGAATCGGGAAATTAGTTGGAATTTTTTATTAAGTTTCAGATGTGACTTTTTAATTATTTTTTACATCGTTAAGTTGTTAGAAAAAATAATATCCAATTTAAATAATTTACTTATACAAAATTACAAACTCTGAACTGAAGCATGGTGAAATGGAGAGAAAATCTAACTAACTCTTGAATCAAAATTTAGTGCATGTGTCAAGGAAATAAATACTCGAATTGTAATTTTTAGGGCCAAGTGGTAATTAAACAGAGAAATATTAACATAAAACTGAAAAAAAGGTGAGAAATTCTATCAGGAGTGGCGTAGATAACGGTCAATACAAATCTCAAGATTCTTTTAAATTTAATTGCATAAAGTACTATTTAATGAGATTGGGGTTTAGAAAGAGTTTTATTTTGACCGATTTTCGGAGTGCGTACCCTTCAGGAAAAAAGTGCGACATACTTGTAACGTTTTTAGACTTGCTCATTTTTCACCTATTTCTCCACCAATTTTATAAGATATAATGGAAATCGCAGTTTCGAAGATAAGTTGGAGGATGTAGGTGGCACGGAAAAAGCATCAAGATGATAAGACGATAAGACGATAATTATTCGATAAGAAAATGTAATTCAAAAGCACACGGAGCAGTTTGTGTCTTCATTCTTGAAAATATTATAAAAAAAGAAGCGGTGTGTTTTTTTTTCTTTTTTATGCAATTTATGCAATGCTAACCTACGAGAAATGTGAAATGAAAAGATTGTGCCATTTTATTCGTCAGTTTCGCATCAGTATGTAGATTGGGAAATTCAAAAACAATTCCAACATGAAATCCAGAGCATAGTAATGCACCGGGAAAAAATTTATGCTCCCGTTTGCGGCGTTATTTTTGATGAGAACATTTTTTCGATGCTTAAAGAGACGCATATTTTCGAGAAGGCAGCTCTTATTCTGAGAGAAAGAATCCGGAAAATAGAAAAGAAGAAATTGCCCTGTCAATTAACTGCGAGTAATGTTATGGTTGGAGAGTTTACGATCCCAGAAGATGTGTCTTTTTCATAACATTGTTAGCTGTTACACATTCTCGTTTCGACTGCGATAGGCAAATCAAATCTTAATGCTATAACGTCATTTATGCTGTAACTAAGGGAAAAATTAAAACTGCGAAATATTTGTCGTTAGGAATGGCGCTGAAAAGCCTCACAAACCGTAGGAAAATAATTGATATTCCAAATAGATACGGGCACTGCTCTAGGTACAAAGTGGTTGAAGAAATAGAAGCGGAATTCACATTTTCCTCTGCCAGCCATTCGCAGGTTTGTACAGAAGACATCATACAATCTCAAAACTTGAGTTCAGAATTAGCGTTAGACAATTTTGATAGGTTTGTAGATACCTGCGACGGAAAAGACACGTTATATGATACGGTTGGAATAATATTTCAAAACATTGAAAATGAACCCTTCAGTGATTCTCCCTCTTCTTCAGTGGGACGTGAAATTCTATCGGCGGAAGTTAAAACTTCGGAAATGCAGCCTGAAACTTTATCGATACTTACTGCAAGTTGTGTGGAGGAACGTGAAAGTACACCACATGGATTTTTTTTTCATATTTTGCTAGCAGACTTCCATGGTATTGGCAAATTTATTGACGATTGCAGACTTTCTCATGTTATGGTTGAGAGTGAGATGTTAGCTAGCGGATCTGTGGGAGGATTTATTGGTGGTTAACATTTTAATCGTTGTCAACGGTTGCATCCTATAGTCGCTGTTGGATTACGAATTTCACATTTTGAGTCATCTCTCGAACGCTTCCAGCTTACTTGCAATGAGGATATAATTTCAGAAGTCACAGAGTTTAAAAATCTAAAGTTTTCAAATTCTACGATGTTGAGCCCAGCTCTTTCTGAATTGCTGCAAAAATACATTACGAATGAAGAGAAAATACGAGTTAATATCAAGCAATGGTTTTTAAAATTGATTTTTGGGGCATTGGACAGCATAAAATGAGCATTTAATTCTGCTGTACTTAATTTTCAGATTAGTGTATATTGAATCTTTCGTGTAGTTTCTTTATGATAGGGGTTGTTTTTGAAAACTTGTTCTGTGGGTCATTCAAGAGCCTTCAATGAGCTTTCAATTCTGGTATACTCCGTTTTATCATTACTTCATATTTAAAGCACTATATCAGGACCTTCGAGTAAGGAGTAGTTTTTAACATCAAGGGTTGGTTTTGGAAACTTGATTTTGGGGGTGTTGAAGAACCCAAAGTGAGCCTTTAACGCTGGCTTATTACATTTTTAGATTAGTGCATATTTATTTTTTAGGGTAATTTTTTTATTATCGGTGTGGTTTTTTAAAAATTGCGCCGTGGGCCAAGCTAGAGCCTAAAATGAGACCTCAATTCCTATTGCGCCACATTGTGAGCTTAATTCCGCAAGAAGAATCAGTAATATAAAACTAATTTTTAAACGAATAAGATCTATTTCATTATTAATATTCTTCATAGAAAACAAATCACTACTTTTAAATCTTACAATATGCAACAAATTTGGTAAAATGAAATGTTTTATTTCCTTTTTAAGGTAATCGATGTTCTTGAATTAAAATGTTCTAGTATATTTAGTTTGTTAGTAAATCAGGTTTAAAAGCCTTTGAAACACGTATATTTAAAACACATTTTACATCAAATACCAGGCTGTTTGATCATATACGCTTGTTTAGAATTATATTGAACTCGATAAAATGTAGATTGTACGTCGAAGCTTCCAAGAAGATAATTGCTATGAAAAAGAAATAAAGAATACACTTATTTAAACTATCACAGTGAGGAATTTCGCTACAATGAAAAACATATAATATATTGAAAATTATTGCCGTGTTATATTATTATATTCACAAAAAAAAGAAAGGATGACCGCCATTGTGAAAACAAAAGTATAAGCCTTCCTAATTTTTTCAAAGTAGAGAAAAACGGACTAATGCCTAAATGAATAATTTGGTTTACGGTCTAGTCGTTATCTGACAAATTATAGGCGTTAAGTTTTTCCTTCTGAGGTTTTTATATTTATTATAACCATTTTTATCATTATTCTTATCTTATCATAAAACTTTTTGGGTTGCTTACAAAATGCACACAAAACTATAAGGAACCAAGTTGATACAGCAATTGGATAAAAATGATGCAACGTTATGATATACCTCTATTCATAATAAACTTCATTCTAATTTCAAGATTGATTACGTCTGTCCTAAAATTGATGGCAAATGAACGACCGCAACAACGGAAAGGTCTGAATCGAGAAATTTGTCTGTATCTGTCTTACTTTTCCCTTTTACAATTTTTTCTTTCCTTCTTCCCTTTGCATTTTCCTCTTTCCCTTTCCCCATTTATCATTTTCCCCTTAACTTTTCCTTTCCCCTATACGTTCCCTTTTTAATTCTTTTCCCTTTTTAAGTAATTTGTAAGCAATTTGAAGATAGAAAAATTAAATTAATTATTCAACAATTGTTTTAAAATCCTTGAAATAATCTCTTAACAATGAAAAAAATCATTAAACTATTTTCCATGAATGGAATTCAAATTTTGTTTTTATCTTGGAACTCGAAGTTTTTTTACAATTTTTAGAAAATCTAGCGAAATTAAAAAAAATCAATATATTTTAGATTCTATTTTGAAAATTAATGCAAATGTTTTTGAAAATTAACTTAAAAAGAAAACTTAGTTTGTTGAATTCCTTAGGAATTTTAACAGAATGTTTTGTTCTTTTGAAACCTTTAGAAATGCTTAGAAACCCTTTAAACGTTTCGTTCAGAATTTTCAAATCCCTACTTTTTGTTTTGAATGTTTTCGAATACTTTCCAGTTTTCAATGATCTTAGAGTCTTTTAAAAACTTCTTAATATATCTTAAACTTACTTTACGTCTTCAGAAAATTTTATCAAATATTTATCTGCATTTCAAAGAAACAAAAACAATTTTTTTTAACTTTAGCAATAAATGAAATTTCAAGAGATATGCAGGCAATGTTATTTACTTAGAGATCCAGCTATTTTAAATTTGTATTTGTTAATAAGGATGCCTGCGTACATAGTCTACTATTTTAAAAGATAATCGAGGTTCGGATAGAAAAAATCGAATAGTGACTATGAAAATGCAGACTAATATTTTTGATTAGAATAAATCGTACGAATTTTAGACTCTTACATAAAAAAATTGCAGTATTTCTAAGTCGCTGCATTACATTTTGTAATGGATTCGAATAACGAAAATTAGTATAGTGCTTTGAAAGAAATGAAACAGAATGTTGAACATTTCGTTACGAATGCCTTGCAATCGTTCTAAACCACTATAAGAAAAATTAAAATCACGTGATGTTATGTTTCACGCTGGCGCATGGCAACAAGAAAGGCGGAGAGAGGTGTACGAACGCACACTATCACATGGACTACATACACTTCTTAGAAACGTATCACTACTTGTGAGAAACTCATAGTGCTACTTAAAAAATTTCAGGTGCTCCAGACTTAATTAACTATTTATCACACACACACACACACCCACACACACATATTGAAAATACATTTAGAGATTTCGGAATCTTTCAAATGCTGTGAAATTGTTGAATGAAAAAGTAAAATTTCTGATTTGCCATTTTCTTAAGCATAAAAAAGTTAATTTTTTTGAAAACCCACACACGTGAGAAAGAAGAAATTAAAAGACGAAAGTTGTGATGAGAATTTTGCCAGGCAGCAGGCGGATTTTATTTCACTTTTTTACTCTCTATTATTATGTTTTTTAGGATTAAAATAAAAACGACGCACCCTATCCAGTACCGATTCTCAATAAATTTATACATCTTTTTTAAATGCACAATTTCTGTCTTCTCGTCTTTTTCCGTATTTTGCATGTGCCTGAAGATTCGAATCATCATTAGGATAAATTATTCGTCTTTTTGAATACTTCATATGTTCGTGCAGAGAATGTTTGAATCTTGAAAAAAATTTGTCTCAAAAATTTTCCCAATGCGCATACTTTTTCATTTTTCATCCAAAATGGCTGGCTAAAGAACTTTACCTTTAGTTTAAGACACTCAAAAATATACCAAAGGTCAAGCCAAGCTGTAAACTCTTTTGAAAGTTATCGTGCTAACAAACTAAACATCTACAGACTAACAGACAGACATAATAATGAAAAAATTATATTTTTATGTTTTAAGCGACAGTTCTGGAGTTTCAGGTTTTTTTATTTTATGAAATGTGAAAGTAATTATTAGCTCTTTTTAGAAAGAATCACGGTAATTTATACTAATAATCGGAATTCCCTGACAATTCTAGGATGTTTCCACGTATCTATAAATTTTCCCAAATTCTGGCCCTATGTCCCTTAAAAAGTATTACATAATACTTAAAAAAAAACTTCTGTTCTCCATTTGTGAATGGTTAAATGTAGTTAAATAAGTTTATACAAAGTGGTAAAAAAATAAATGAAGCGTGGTCCAAAAATCTTTTTTCTAAAATGTCTGCCCTACAAATTTTTCCTTTTGGTGTCAAAATGTCGCCTAATAATTATCATTATTTATAAAAAAAATATTTAGGGATCTCTCAAGTCAATTTTTGCACAAAATTGCTTTTTTAATTACAACTACGAATTTATAATTTTACTTAAGTTCATATGCATTTTATCCTTTTTCTATTCTGATGTAAAAAAACCATTAACAGCGGAAACTAAAATAACATAAGCATTTTTGCAAATCATGGGCTTAAGAGATACCTACATTTTTTTAATTCTGTCAATATACAGTGGACATTTTACACCAAAAGGAACAATTTTTAGGCATCGAGCCACTTTACAAGAAAAAAATAAGGATATTTTCTAGACACAAATATTCATGATGAACATCTGCTATATTTTCGAGATGTCAGGGTTAAAAAGACTTTTATGTTAAACTGAAACACATTCGGATGTTAAACTCGCTAGAGCGCATGCGCACTGCGCATTGATATTTCGCGACCAATACCGCCAGAAAAAAGATCCGCCAGTCGATAAACGTTGTCAGACTGGGTCAACTCCCATGGGCGCGTTTGACCACTTATAGCGACACTAGCGCAATCTACAAGGAGGTGGTAAACTAAGGCGTATCCATGTGTTCGTGCACGTAAATTTGTATATTATTTGAAAGTGTTGCATGAATTAAAGCTGGAGAAAATAAAGGAATTAATTTAAAATTACACAAATTTAAGACGAAAAATGAGTAAATACTGTTCCCTATACCATTTTTCGGCATAAATTTGTACAATTTTGCAATAATTCTCCAATAAATGAAGAATTACATAACACATGAAATGTAACCTTTTTTTAACATTTTATGTATTCGCATTATAATAGAGAAGTGAAATCAGTGACATGCTGGCACAGAAAAAACATTTCAATTTACTTTAACTTTGTTAATTTTTCAATGTCCTCATTTCACTTCATACGGCGAGAAACAACTTTTTTGAACTTAGGAAAATTTGAAGTTTGTTGACGAAACAATAACCTCAACGAACACTAGAATGGCGGCGCCAAGATATTTTAAGAAAATATTACCCCCACTTATGCCCTTACAGTAGAGCCATCTCCAAGGAGGTGAATAACTACAAAAGTATATGTGATCGCACGCCCCCATGGGAATCAACCCAGCCTGCACGTTGTCCGCTATTTGTTCGACTTCTGAAGGTTTTTTAATTTTTGCTCTCAGCGCTATATTATTAATGATATTTTCGTACTTTGATAGTGCAATTTTGTGTTGCGCGGATGCTATGGTGATTTCTTCTTGCTACAATGTAAGCATTTTTTCTTTTCCGCCTACAATTATGAAAAGCATCAGATTTTACTGATTGTATGAGAGGTTATGTTTCAGTTCCTCAATTAATTGTTTTATTACTTTTCTCAAAGTTTTGTTTAAATAAATTGACCCTTTAATTCAACAAGAATACTTGTTTAAGGAAATATCAATGGCCACTGACTTTCTGAGAACCAGGCCCTCCGTTTTCGTAACTTTAACCTTAGAATTACGTATGCAATTTCTAACATCATACTTTTCTATCTTCACAAATTGTTTTAGTTTATCCGAATGAGCGTGAAGGAGTTTATTTTGTGCCTGGAAAATCAAAAACACCTAAAACTTTAAACCATGGAAAATCATGGGGAAGGTACTGTAACACAAAAAGGTGTTTAGATAGTCGAGCTGAAATAGAAAATAAAGTGGAGAAATTTTGAATTTTCAAACAAACAAGCTAAATTTACAAACAAAAAAATAAATCACACAGAAAACAGTTGAATTTTCAACTTGAAAATATGATTTATTACAAAAAATTAATTTTCTACCAAATAATTAAGTGGTTGGATTAATAGTTTAACTTTTAATCAAACAGTTGAATTTTCAAGCCAAAGATACAAATGTTTTAGAAGGAAGTTAATTTTTAAGCCGGTAAGAATTAATTTTTACTGAGAAAGTTAATTTTCAATCAAGAAAGATCAATTTAAGGAAAAAGAATATTTAAATAGTTTAATTTAATCGAAAAATTCATTTTTAACGAAATTGTTGAATCCTCAAGCAAAAAGATAAATTTTCTACGCAAAATGACTAATTCTCTTTAAAAAACAGGAATTTTCTAACAAATTTTTTAATTATCAAGATGAGTTGAAAAAAAGTTAAGTTCCCAAACAAAAAGATGAATTACCCGCAAAATAGTTAATTTTCCAACTCAAAAATCTGATTTTTCATCAAAAAGTTCAATTTTCTATCAAAGAGATAAATTTTTTAATTAATAGTTTAATTTTGTAGCGCATTGTTTAATCTTAAAACAAATATGTTATAGTTGATATTCCGACGAAAAATGTCTAATTTTAAAACAAAAAGGTTCAATTCAACAAAAAAATATCATTTTTCAACCAAATAGTTGAAGCATCAAACAAAACAGAATTCTGTTACCCAATAGTTAAATTTTGTAGTTAATAGTTTAATTTTTTATCAAATAGTTTAATTTTTATGGTATCACGTAATTGTTGGTATTTCAACGAAAAATGATTTACATTTTTAAACAAAAAAAGTTCAATTTAACAAAAAAGTATCATTTTTCACCAAATAGTTGAAACCTCAACCGGTACAGATTTGTTTTCAACTAAACAGTTAAATTTTGAGCCAAATCGGATGAATTTGAATCAATGAGATTAATTTTCTACTAAAAGAGGCACAATTTCAAAAAAATAAAAGAATTTTGAACTTCATCGTTAAATTTTAACCTTAAAAAGATTCATTTTCTATTAAATTTATCAATTTGCAACGAACAATACCCAAAAAAAATTAGTTCTGAAAAACAAGATTTTTCAACAAATATATCAAATTTGTAACCAAATGAATCAATGTTCAACTAAATAAATAAATTTCGAACTAAAATTATGAATATTAAAAAAAAAGAAATGTTGAAGAGAAGAGTTCATCATTGAATTTTCAACTGTGGAAGTTGAATTTTGAATCAAGTACTTGATCTTATAACTAAAGAAGATCAACTTCCAACCAAAAATTCATTAGTTAAATTTTTACTTGAAAAATGTAATTCTCAACAAAAGAGATGTATCTTCGGCAAAAGAATTAATTTTTAACATAGTGTTTTAATTTGCCGAATTCCGAACCATAAATATAATAATAGACTTGCTAACCAAAAAAATTAATTTTAAAGCAAAAATAACTGAGTTATCTCATTGGGCTCTATTAATTAAGGTTTGCGTTTAAACGAAAAAAAAAAACAAGAAAAAAAGTTCCTTGAAAACAGGGGAAAAAATAATTCCTTAAAATATTGAAAACGTTGTTCATGAAAGATCCCTTACATTGAAAATTAACACTGTATATTATATTTTTCTTTTTGAAATTTGTTTGAATTAATTTAATGCACATTTTCCAAAGCTTATCTTTTAATTTTTTTACCATTTTCTTCGATATCTTCTACATCATCAGATCATACGACTTATTTACGATATCGTAAAGACACCTTAACAACATGGACATAGGATGTCGTTGAGTTTTCGCAAAGATGTCGTAACGAAATGGGTAACTTTGCAAAGGGTCCACTCAAAATTCTTCAGAGTAGAATAGAAGAAATTTTGATAGAAAGTAATATTTTTACGATATCGTAAATGAGTTGTATGATCTGACGATGTCTTTGCGATATCGCAGAGACACAGAAACGACATGGACATAGGATGTCGTAAAGTTGTCGTGAAGATGTCGTAACGATGTCGCCAAATTTTGTTCCCAATGGGTAAGACAACTTTGTGTCTTAATTGATCCTATTTCGAAAAAAATTGGCCAAGAATTTGATACTAGGAACGGAAGTGAAGAACCGAAAAATCAATTAGAACAACTCATTCCATTGCGAAAAATATTTGAAGGCTTTTTAGAAACCGGTAATACTCTTGACTGTATTCTTGATTACATGTACTCGTCAAGTACTACAAGTACTATTTTGTCTAATATTATGCAAGGAAGAGTATGAAAGAATAATTTTAGAATATTGAACGGAAAAGTATGTATGCCCTTATATATGTTTTTCCATGCTTATGAAACTGGCAAGAAATTACGGATACATTTTATTCTTGCAGTAATCGAAGGTGATAATCAAGGTTTGAATGTAATATTAGGTTAGAGTGGAAGCTTTTCTGCCACAGTATACTGTCGAGACTGCAAGCTGTAAAAATGTGAGGCAGAGTATGCTAAGAAACCTGATTATGCAGTTTTGAGAACCGAGAGCACCTACGCCAAAGACGTTGAAAGCAATGATTTTAAAGCAAGAGGTATTAAGGAAGATTGTGTTTTTAATCAAGTCCGCTGCTTTCACTCCACACAGAATTTTATTGCTGACATACTGCATGATCTTCCTCAGGGAGTTGTGCTACTTGAGGCTGGTTTGATATTCCATCAACTTATACTTGTTGAAAAACTTATAGACTTTCATCTTTTCAACTCTACCTTGAGAAAATTGAATTACCAGTTTGAATCTAACAGGCCCCGTTAATTAGCATGGACCAGCTAAACAATAAATCTATGAAAATGTCAGCAGTTGAAATGACCAACTTTTTTATTTATGCACCAATTATGTTTGGACGCTTTGTGCCAGAAAACAATAAGTTCTGGAATTTATTAATTGACTTAACAGAAATTTTCTGTTTATTATCATGCAAGAATTTCGATACTGATTGGCTTGACTACCTAGACAACTTGATTGCTGAACACCATGAAGGATACGTGGAACTTTTTGGTCCATTAAAGCCCAAGAATCATTTTATGTTGCACTATCGTCTCATAATATTACTGATGGGCCCACTTGCAAATCTACAAGCACTCAGAGGTGAATCTAAGAATAGGGAATGAAAGTTGACTGCCAATTCAGGATCATCGCGAATTAATATTTGTCATACAACTGCAATGAAACAACAATTAATGTTATCGAATAGATTATTATCAAAAGAAGGGTTCGATTTAGAGTTTCCTGGCGGTCGCTTAAAAACGTTAAGCCTGGAAATTAAAAATTATTTAGTCAATAAAACTAGTTATACAATAGATGATTATCTTGCAGCTAAATCTGTTAGCGTTTTGATACTACGTACAAATGTGACTACACAATCGTGATTGATATCGGCGACGAGTTTCCAATTTTCGGAACTATTAAAGATATATTAGTATGTAAGAAAACTAACAATGCATAATTTTAATCGTAATCGCTTCAATCGCTTTGAAGCTAAATTCACATTTCTGTTATTTTTACTTATAATATTCCTTGTTATAATTATTCGATTTTTTAACTTGAAATCCTGCTTTGAAGTAAATCTTCCGTCAACTGATGAAAAATATAATCTTAACTGCGAAGTACTATTAGCACTTATAAATATAGTTTTTAATTGCCTAAATAAAATTAATTTATGTGCTTGCAATTGCAATAAAAAATTGCTTATTACTGTTCGATTATTTAATTTCTGATCATGGAAAAGCCTTTAATTTAATCCAAACTAAATCCATTAAGTAGTAGCTCCTTACTTTCCTTTAGAGATATTTTTGAATATTTTAGATATTATTATAATACTTTTTCTCAAAAAAAGGCGTAGCGATAATATTTTTATAATTAATAGTGTAGCTTATTAAGAATATTTATTTCATAAAATTAAAAGAATTAAATTTTGGAACATTTAGAAATGAAAAAATTAGCTATCATTAATTAAAATCGGATAAATACTTTTGCCTGTCTACACGACGGAACAAAGTTATATCGAGTTTGAGGGTATTTACACGAATCCATCTCACAAAATCATTAAAAATTTTTTAAAAAATTTGAAATAAAGTAAACGAAAATAAACATAATTTTAAATGTTGATTACAGATGAATCGACCAGCTCACTGAACCCGTTTTCATTTCTTATTTTAAATCTAATTATTAGATATAACCTCAACTTCACTGAATGTTTTGATATTTTCAAATCGGTTTTTCGTTCATGTACAAACATTAAAATTTAAATTTAAATTAAAAAATAAGTTATCAATTAATTCCTTAAATGAGCAGAAATAAGTAAAGTAATATATTTACAGCCGCAATTGGACATAAGTAACTTTATGGAAGGACAACAAATTCCCTCATGGTACAGGCTTTTAGGAAGGTTATAATTACCACTAAAAACATCCAACTCTTAAAAAAAAATGCCTTTTATATATTGAGCTCTAACTCTTACGGCAGAAATTCTGTTCGAACCTGCAGAAAAATTTTCAATTATATCAAACAACAATTTTGAACATTTCTCTTCAAAATTAGAATAAAAAATTATGATTTATTATTTAAAGTAATTAAAATAAAATAATAAATATGGCAATGTGAACCTCGATATTCTGAATTTTCAACGTAATTTTAAGTTTACAATATTTCACTTACTCTTAGAGCAGATGCAGAACTATCATTTATTGAATTTTATCTTTCCAATAATCTATATTTGAAGCTTTGTTAACTTATCATTTGTGGGGTAGCCAGTGGACGGAAAACCGGAAAATGTCCGAGAATTTTTTTAAACCGGAAAAAGACGAGAAATAAGTATGATTGTGAATTTATTTATTTACAAGGAATTTCACAAATTTTTAGAAGAACCATCTATCAAATCACTTTGAGTATCTCAAATATCATATCACATAATATATTTCAATTAAAAATAAATTCGATTTCCACTTTTTTTTTTAAATGTTAAGTTTCGTTGTTAATTGTTTTCATTCCTACATCATACACTTCACAAAGCTAATTCAAAAATCTTTTACTTGATATTTTTTCGATTTTATGTCGTCATTTTTAAACGTAAATTTCTAATTTAAAGGATTTAAAAATAAAAATATATAAATTAATTAATGGTTTTCAAAACTAAACTGTATTTCAAGTTTTAAAAATGGTACAAAAATTATTTTACAGTATGATTCTAAATAGGTTTTGAATTACATAATTTACAGATTTTGATGTAAAAAATTCAACCTTTTCAATACGAAAGCCCCAGTAATTGAGAAAATTAAAATGTCCTGATTTAAACTTTATAAAATAATTTTCATATAAAAATAACTTTAAATTAATACATTAATTATTTAAACGATTTTATTGTATTCGGAATCCTTTTTAAATATTGTTTCAGTCGATAATATTAAATTTTGAACCCATTCAGTTGGAAAAATTTTAATTAGAAAAATATCTGAATGATACATCAAATACATCAAATATTCAAAAGTAAACAATTTGAAACTGAATCGTTTGAAATAGAAAGCCGTGAATGGTAAAAATTTCAGAGTAAGACATTTAAACTTTTAGCTTCACAATTGTTATTGCAACGTTAAGTAACAATTGAAAATTATAAATTTGAAAGGACCAGAATTGAGGAAAATCAAAGAATTTGCAATATTTTAAAGTAATCTAAGATATTTCCAATCATTTAAAATCTTTTAAAATCCCAATCAATTAAAATCTATTAAAATCCCTTAATATCAGTGAAATTTCGAAAGACAATTGAGAGATTTTTCTTTGCTATAAATTATATTTTCTCTTAAATCAAAATATGACATGTATTCTACGTGCTTAAATACATATTTCAATTGTTTAGAACTTTTAGAACTAAAAATATATAAATTTCTTAGAATGCATAAAAAACATCAATTCCTTTTTAAATATATTAGGAGGTTTCACAAACCCTATAAAGCTTAACACGTATTTCCAGTGAAAAAAGACGTTTTTATAGATTTTATCATGAACGATAATGCAATGAGTTTTTGAATATAATTATCAGTTACATACGTTTTATGCAAAATAAGCTTACGCAAATACAATATTCAGATTTACGTATTTTTTTAGCTTATTAATTGTACACAGTTTGTAGTGAATCTTGATTTGCAACGATTTCCCTAAAATGAAATGGGAAGATTGGGCGACTACTGCCTACATGACATTCCCTCATTTCATATGCGTTCATGTTGTAAATAGTGCCGTTTATCATATTCATTTTTACCCTCTTCTGATTTTTATTCGACCTGTATATTCCTCGAAGGAGCCCATTATACTCTAATATTGCAAAAACGTCACCACTGGATGTTGACAATACGACATATTCTCGATCTGGCAGAAGAACATAACTCCGACGATCTACTCGCATTCGAATTGGTATCCCTGTAGGAAAAATGTATCTTCGAAATTCAAATTGTCGAGTCGGATTTGTGCGGGGAATAAGCCGAACATATCCAAGTTGTGATAGTGCATATCCGAATACTCTACCATAAGGAGGTCTGCCAGGAGGAGACCTGGGCCTGGCACGAAGAGGCGGCACCTCAGGAATCGAAGACTGGCCAGGTTCATGTCTGCTAGTAGAGGGAGAATCCGGATTACTTTCGCTATTAAGATTCGCTTCCGACTGTGAACTTAATTCTGCAAACAAAAAAATAAGAGCATTCTTTTTGTTTAATGTATAGCGCGGTGAGCCTCAACTATGTTCAGTATAAAGTGGTGAACTTCACGCTAGTCTACCAAACTAGTGCAAAAAGTTCGAACTTTTAAAATGCTTCGATTTTAAGTCAAAGTACTTTCTGTTTGTAAAATTCGTACACAATTAGTAGCGAATAGAAAAAGTTTTCGAATTCCATTTTTTATGATACGTACACATTCTGACTGATTAATTCTTTAATGATTAATTCGCTAACCGGGTAGTCGCTATTTCACAATTTACATGCGTCAAGATCAGGCGTTTGAGGTTTTCATATCTATAATTATAATTTTTATGATTGAAATTTTATAATTATAATTTTTATATTCTTTAATCGTAATAACTTTTTATCTGATTTTGCAAATTTATATGTAGCTCACGAAGTTTGACCTTATACATCAAATATGTGCTGACGACAAATATAAAATCGGAATCTATAGAATGTTCAGTAATAAAATTATTTGAGTTTTTCAAGGGAAAGCAGAATTAAAAATAAACGAATCGAAAAAACAAATTACTTAATAGGTTATTAGTCCCTTTTTTGTAGACTCAAAGGCGCTGAACCTATTATTGCTGCTCAAATTCTATTACAGACCAGCCTCTCATTAAGAAACCGCATTTCTCTAACTTAATCTCGGAAGATGCCCCCTCCACGATACACTTCCGCTCACTTAGTACTGTAACTTGACACCGTGTCGTGTTTCATGACTAGTGGAGGGCTAGTGGAGGGGGTACTTCAATTCGCGGCAATGCTTTCTCCCCAGTTTCTCATTGATAGGCCAAACTGTAATATCGAATTGAATTGCTTTTAATTTATAGAAAAAACCTCGAAATTTGTAAAACTTTGACATCTCATAATACGTTCAAATGTAGAGTTGTTCACACCTCATATTTAGATAATATTTTTTCATTTTTTTATTTCTTACATATTTTTTCAAAAATCTAAAAGAAATGCGAAAAATATCAAGCCTTAAGAAAATGGCCGAAAAACTGGGTCATTAAATGTAAATACAGTATCTCAAAAAAAGAATGTTTGACGCGTATAATTAATGAAATATCGCAAATTACTGAGATAACATGAGTGTGAACATAAGTGTCAAAAGGTTTAATTTTCAAAAAAGTAATTAAATTTTCAACCGAATATTATAATTTGTCCCTGCACAGCTGAAATTTCAAACTAAAAACATAAATTTTTAACCAAGCAGATGCATTTTTACACAAATAAATGAATTTCTAGACAAATAGTTAAATTTTTAATCTAAAACGTTGAATTTTCAAACAATTCTAGAAAAAGTAAACTTGCAGTTAAAAAATGTTCCTATTAGGCGCCTACAATATATATTATAATTATATTTTTATCTCGGCCTGGAATTACTTATTCATATATTGAAAAAAATGTAAAAAAATTTATTTTTCATGATCGCTGTAATACTCTGAAAAATTTATTATTACAATAAATTTATATTATTAAAATTCGCAGTGTGGATTTATATCAAACAAATATAATCTCATTATCTTTTTTTTTAATTTAGAAAACTGTGCATTCTATAACAACAGTGTTACTAATGCATATTTTATTGCACCTCTGTCGTTTTTCCAAAAATTTAATGTTTAATTTTTATTGTTAATTTTTAAGATTTAAACAATAAATAATCTATTACGTAATTATTAAACGCGAAGCTCGGGCTTCGCAACAAAACGTTTTAAATTTTGGAAGGTAACCCAAATTTCCAGCATTATTGAAAGAGAATATCATTTCATAAAAAAATTAGTAATTTATACACAAATTGTTGTTAAAGCCTAATTAATTATTATCTCATTCTAAATAAAAAAAAACGAAAAGCGTAAAAAGTTCAGAAAAAACAACAAACTTTCTTGCATCATTCTAAGAAAATATTTTAATAGATAATAATAAATTATATAAGGGCACGCGATACTTAGAAAATGTTTGATTTCACTAGTGTTGGGTTCCGTTGGACTTTTTTCTACAATTATAAATATTTTGTCTTAAAAATTTGGAAAATAAGAGCATACATGCTATGGGACGTCCTCGAACTCTTCGTTTGTGTAATAATAAAAAAATGTAATTTTGCTAAAGTTGATTAATGTGTGTGTATTTTGAGGTGATATGTGTTCCAATTATCCCCGGCTTTACACCTAAATTTCATGAATAATTTCCAAGTGGTTACCGACAGCACGAATTCAGTTTTTAAACGTTTTCATTTTTGTGGAACAAAGCCGAGGGAACTGAACCCGATTTGCCACGCAAAGAAGTATCACATGCCCTTAAGCAATTACTTTTGTTAATTTCACTAACTATATCCTCGCTCCAACTGATGAATGGAAAATATCAGAAAAATAATTCAGACTTTCTAATTCTTTCCTAAGTAAAATTTGTTATACACAATAATAAATTGTTTCATTAATTTAATCGAACATCTAATCACCAGCACAGTAATATGAATTCGAGACCCATTTAAAACCAGTATTAAGGTAAAATTAAGAAAGGAATTTTGGATTGGCATTCGATGGGGCATTGTCGAAATATAAGAGGAAGTCTGAAAAACGACAATACATTGACTTTTTAATGTGACTCTCAGTTACATACATTTTGATCCGCGATCAGATTATAACAAACACTATATTTTAGTTTAAACTTCTTTAAACATAATTAATGGTACACTGTCTCTAGTGAATCGCTGTTTGCAACAACTTGATCAAAATTATATGGAAAAATTGGGCGATTATCGCCTACCGGAACTTCCCCCTTCTCATCCTCGTTCATATTATCAACAGCGCCGCTTTGCATGTTTATTTTTGCTCTCATATGAGATCTACCTTTCCTATACAGGCCACGAAGAATACCACTGTACTCCAATATTGCAAAAATATCACCATTGGGTGCTGATAATACAATATGCTCTTGGTTTGGCACGGGCACATATCTATCATTACCTACTCGCAATTGAATCGGTTTACCGGCAGAAAAAACGTATCTTCGAAATTCAAATCGCCGGTTCTGATTTCTGCGGGGAATGAGCCTTACATATCCAAGTTGTCCAACAGCATATCCAAGTACTAGATCAGAAGGCGGCCTGCCAGGAGGAGACCTAGACCTAGCATGAAGAGGCGGCTCCGTAGAAATAGTACACTGGTCACGAGAATGTGGTATGTCAGACGAGGGAGAACCAATATTTCGTAAGCTATTAGGATTCGCGTCAAACTGTAAAATTAATTCTGTAAGAAGGAATAGGGAATTATTCTTTTTGTTTACCGTATAACGCGGTGAGCTGCAACCATCTTCAATCTAAACGAGTTTAACCCTAACATATTAAACATGGATGCGGCGGTGCAAGCAACCTTCAATCAATTTCGTAAAGAAATAAAAAATTAATGCATTTTCTCTTCTCTAGTAAAAAAAATACATCGAATCAGTCACATGAAATTAATTTTTTTTAACGATTAACCGAAATGTGGATAAAATAAGTAAAAATCACATAGCAATATGGATTCGGAATAAGGCGGTCAAATTTTTGCTTTCGCTTGAAGTCAAAGTATTTTCTGGTTCTAAAATTGGTACCGATCCCGTAATAATTAAAAATATTCAATGTATTGAAAATTTTAGACATATTATATTATTATATTTACCAATGCAAGTAAGGATGACCGCCACTGTGAAAATAAAGGAATAACGCAACCTCATTTTTGTAAAGTGAAGAAAAAACTGACTAATTCTTAAAGAAATAATTAGGTTTGCGGTGCGTTTATACTGCCAAAGATTATAGGCGTTAAGATTATACTTTTGAGGTATTTACTTTACTAATCATTTTTATAATTGTTCTTACCTAATCTTGAAACTTTTTGAGTTGCTCAAAGAATTCATATGAAACTACTACATGGAAAAAAAATTCGAATGACAAATTCCTGAATATTTCATTTTTTTATTAATTCGTTTATAGTATTAACAAGAATAGTCTATATGGTTTTCAGGTTTTGAGAAATTCATATTTGAAAACAGACTCTGTCTGGGATCTTATTCAAATATAGACAAAAAGCACAAATTATATTTATCATGATTATTTTAACATTTTTCTTATTTTCGTTTAAAATATATTCTAAGCTGCACTAAAACATGTATTATTCCAATAAATTTATATCACTACAATTCATAATATGCATGAAAAGTGAATCATACTAATTTTTATTCCCTTTTTTCATAATTTTTTTTATTTTTAATCTTGTTTTTTGCGATTAAAGCAAAACTACTGCGCATCTGAATAAGATTTAATGCAGGAACCTATATAGAACCCTATATAGGGACCTATACAGGTACCTGTATAGGATCCTATATAGAATCCTATTTCCTCTTTCGTGTTTTCTGTTCTTTTTTCAAAAATTTAATTTTTTTATTTTGAGTCTTATTTTTTATGACTAAAGCAAAAACTACAAGCTATATCAAAAATCATTTATGAAAAATTTCAATTAGTCTTTGATATTTTTTGAAGCCGTAACTTTTGTCTATATATTTTTTTCATAGCTTGAGTCTATTTATTTTTTTAATAGGTTGTGTCGTTTGTCAAAAAATTAAATTTTTTCTTTTTATTGTTTTTTATGCATGAAACAAAAACTGCGTCTAAACGAGATGTGTTGTCGCTCTGAAAGTTTTGGGTATGAAAGAACGTAATAAATCCCATGTCTAGACTTTGTTCCGGTGGAAATTTCGATAAAAAATGTCCTAGAAAATTCAAGTGGAACTTAGATCGGTACTTTTCTTTTGAAACTTACGTCCACACGGAATGAGATACCGTATGAAAAATTTGGCAGGCTAAATAAAAGGCATGCAAGAATGAGTCTCTGGTCCTAAATAAATATAATTGTGAAAAACTTTTTTTCAAATTACTATCGCTCACCAACATTATGCACAAATAATGCAAAAACTAATGTAAACACTTGAAATGGAAATAAACCAATTTGGTCTGATATACGTATCAGCTGTGTCAAAGCAGCACTATCGAAGCGAATAGATAAATGCGTCCGGCGATAATCATTATTTCCATAAATGAATCATTTTCTTCCCTTAACTCTTTGCAAGGTCACAAACGATCCTTTAATATTTATGAACATTACCCGAAACAAATTTCCGCGTTATTTAAACTTTAATTTTTCAATATGGGTAAACAAATATTGATCTTAGAGCTGACTTGATCAGCTTTTATATTCGTTACAATGCCTGAAGGCCTTGAAAAAGTGTTCCAAAACAGAATCCAATCTGATCAATTTTTCTGAAGTGTTCGCGCCCACAGAATACAGTCTACAGACATACAGACAAACGCCTAGGTAAAACTTGTTTCTTATGACTCAGGATTGTTAAAGCTTTAAGATTTGATAAAAACCAACAAAGTAAAATTTGACATTAAACCAATACCTTCTTATTAAGATGAGAATGTAAAAAGTGTTTAAAAAATACTCTAATTAAAAAGTTATAATTGTAAAAAAATAGGAAAAAATTCTGCATAAGAAAGCTGAAAACTCGGAAATTTTGACAATTACATCACAGAAAAAAATTCAATTCAAAACAAATGTTGAAAATAATTAACTGTGCAAAAATAAATAAAGAAATTATTAAGCAAAGGCTAACACAAGCTCAAATTTTTAAACTGGCAAGAAAAATATGAGAAGAATTTTATTTTGCTTCAATGAGATTAAAATTAAATTAAACTTAGGTGGTACCAGATACTTTAAGGCGCATGAAAAAAGGGATGGTAAAAAATTCAGGGGTGGTTCTTAAAATCCAAACGGGGCACTTTATTTATTGAACAATCAACTGATTCCGGAATTTATTGTCGAGATTATAAGAGGCCATTGATAAAACGAAGCAAATGTACACAAACTTTAAATGCGAAGGCTCTATGCACTGATTTAACTTCGTAAAAAAACGTACATCAATAATTACAACGTAGAATTGAAGAACACTCCCAATAGGGCCAATCTCGGCTAAGGTAGAGGCGAAGTTACAAAACCTTTTTCACAACTAATCCGCCATTGCGCCGCCTGCCGATATTTAATGGTGTTTCGGTTAATAATGTCGATTTTTCTGAGAGATGGCGTTATTAATGCGTTTGTTGGTATAGACGCATGGCGGCTATGACGGTTTTAAGGTTTGACATACGTCAGCAAAAGCCAGTTTGTCCTGGATTGTCGTTGTGCAAATAAAATATTTTTTTAAAACTTTCAAAATATCATTTGAAGAAAGCAGCTGCTGAAAGTTATAGATTATTGGTTGAAGCTTACGGGGAAAATGTTATGACCCAATAAACTTGTGAGCGATGGTTTCAACGCTCAAGGCAAACGTTGAAGAAAATGGAAAATGCATTAATGTTGCCCAATACACTATTTCTGGACGTCTTCACGGATTAGAAAAGGTCCAGAAGGTAGGGAAATGGATTCCATATTAATTGCAAGATAGAGGCATTGAAAGGCGAAAAACCATTTGTGAAATTGCAAAATTTTTTTAATAATAATTTTTATTGGAATAGAATACAAATTTGTTTAATGATAAATACAGACAATGAAAATACATTTTTTAGGGTCGCTAAGAATGAAATTTAGTTTGAAATAACAAACAAATATTAAAGTAGTCATTAAAAATAAGATCAAAATTTATTTTGAAACGTCTGAATGAGCAGCCTCAGACCTAGGTACATAAATAAATATAATATACATTTAATATAATAGAGTTGAACATAATGTACAAAAGTTCGCATAATAATTTCTTTGTATCACTTCCACTATTTTGCTTATTATTCACTTTTATCTTATTTCATCATTTTTATACCCTAATTTTTTCAACGATAATAAATTTTTAGTTTTCAATTTTTCGAAAGAACAGTATTTCTTATTAAAAATCCCAGTTTTATTTTAAAAGTGGGGAAGCACAGGCTCTTGCTGACCCATTTGAAAAAATAGGAAATCTCTTTTTCCGGAAAGCGCATAAATTAGGAGTGTACGTATGAGGTTATGTAAAGGGGCATACAGCCAGATAAAAGTGAGTATTTAAATTTTAAAACTGACGATTCTCTGCAGTGGGCGTAACATTAATTTAATTTAAAAGTATCTAAAAAAATATTTCCTGTCATCCGATGTCAAAAAAATAGATGTAACTAGCAATTACATTTCAAGTCCACTGTGTTCAAGTTTCAAAGGCTTTTTCCTTTTGTGTTTAAAAAAAGAAGTTAATGATTGCTAAGACTGACATTTTTTGTAAACAACAATTTTCATGTATTGAAAAAGTGAATTTACGCATCCTAACGTGAACTGGCGTGAAGAAAATTTGCATATATAATTGAAACAGAAAATGTTATTAGTTAAAATGCCATTTTAGCTTGTTTCGCTTTTCCAAAAGGTACCGTTTTTGTTTTCTTGACTTTTTTCATATCGTGCTTTATTCAGCTTGACATTTTCATTCTTGTTTTTTTATATTTGGTGTGCCCTATAACTCTGGTAATTTCTTTTAATCGAAAAAAGTAACTAGGAGAACAAGTTCGTAGTTTAAAGTACTATGAACAAGTGTAAAGAGAATTTTTGAGTTAAAAAAGTGGTCTCTTAAATTTTCAAAATATGCTCACCTTTTGAATTTGAATCCAAAATGGTTGGCTAAGAAACGTGACCTGCATACATACATACCTACTATCAAAAAATTTGCCAGAAGTGCGCCAGGTAGTTTTACAACAAAACTACCAAAATGAATAAATATCAATGAGACATACATGCCTACTATCCATGCTGCGACCGTTCCAAAAGAGTGGGGAAGGTAAGGAGTGACACACACAAGAGTAGTTAGGTTAGGCAGAGTCAAACAAATTTATTTCACTAGTAAGTAAACAATAATTTATAAGAAGATTGAAAGAATGATAGTAGACGAATGGGCATATAGCCCACTTAGGTATCCCAAACTGTAACCTACACGGAATTTATTTACAACACGGAATTTACTGACGATTCAAGCGACCACTAGAATACTCGAAATAAAGGTTACCTAAGACGGCTTTACTTTGATAAACAACGTACTGCACGAGCAGGGGTCCCTCCTAGCCCCCCCCCCCCCAATTTTCGATCGATGAATTGACCGGGACCGAGGCGAGCAATAAACAAATTTCATCGGCGTGTGTCTACAACTTCGACACACGACGTTGAAACAACAAATTTCTACTTTACGAAACAAGTGAGTACAGAAGTTAGGGAACATAAAATCTACCTGGTAACAGTTGGCCTCCGCGGTTCGGCCGTCTCATAGTTAAGGGGCTTTCCATAAACTACGTGGTCTCTTCAGGCGAAAAGGAGGTTCGACAAAAGGCAACGCTAGCCCACATGGGACAGAGGGGGTTACGAGTCTGTGCCACGTGGTTTTATTTTCAGGTGTAAAAAAATAATGATAAAACACATACTTTACTCGTTTTTAAAATAGCGCACGAAGTCCTAAATTCAATTTCTACGAAACAATCCCAGGTGAGTCAAGTGGCTTTTCACTCCACTCCCGCGTGCCTCTTTCCAAAGTCTTTTTGTTTGTTGACATTAGTTAACGAGTCGAGACAAGAAAATTCTGCCCGCAGCGACGTTCGTGGTTGCTGTCACTCATAATTTTTTGTTTTATGTTCGTTTTACAAGAAATAGAAAAAAAACACGTAGCACCCTAGGGGGTAGGGATCCGCCGATAATGCCACGGTTGATCACATGGGAGGGAGGAGGGTGTCAAAAAGTGGCAAAAATCAGGCCACGTGGTTTATGGAAGCACTCTTATCCGCCTTTCCTTCAAAAATCTTTATTTCTAAAATGTTGAGCCTTTCGAAGCAGTGTTCATCTTCAGATACCAGAATAACGATTGACGTTCAGAGTGTCGTCTTCGTTCGCCATATCAAGGGAAAGTTCGACCGCCACTCGTCTCAGAAGATTGAAACTAAAGATTGGTAGAGTGAGAATAATCGCAAGGAAGTGAGACAGTTGTCAGTCAGCTTCCCCGCTACGTAGTGCAGCACCGCGCATGTGCTGCGTGACCTCCTCTTCTTGGTCCATGGCTTCGAATACCATATAATGTAGAATCTGACAGCTCGATTGTTGTGGGTGGCAGTCCATCTGTTTTAAATTCAACAGCCGGACATGAAAACTTTAAAATGTTATTCTAACTTATTGAGTTTTGATCAAAAATAGCTGGTTAGTGAACTTGATATAGAGAGACGACAACGATGACGACGGCAATGATAGACACTATTGTAAAGCCAAATTTTTAGAATCACGGAATCTCTAAACGTGAAGCTTTGAAAAAATTGGCAATATTCATTTTACACTTAAAAAACAATACCTTCTTATTATAATAAAAATTTCTAATTATGAAGCTTAAATAAGAAATTATTTAATTCCTGATGTTCAGAATAAATTTGGTGCCAATTTTTAATTTTTTAATTTTTGCGTTTAAAACCGGCAGTGCGGTTAACTTTGAAACCATGTAACAAATTAAAAATATATAAAAAGAGTAATATTTCTTTGTTTAGAATACAGTCGATGCTATTTACCTAGCCGCGGGTGAAACCATAGGGGAGTAATTTTCCTGGAAACGATGTTCTCCCATTCTCAAGTCTGATCTAGATACGTGGTGCTTGATGCGGATTGTTTCGCTCGCTACGTACGTATTTGGTTACTATTCGAAAAATTTAAATTTATTCCAATACTTTTTATGCGCTGTAGATTAACTTTTAAGGGTGTACTAGGCAGTCTGATAAGTACCTGAAAATTCAAAGAGATGGCATTAGTATTCATTAATGTGAACCATTTTCGTCGAGCTTGATCCTTCAAATGACGCCTGTCAAAACTTCAGCCATTTATGTTTACGCATTTACAAGTTACAGCACTGAGAAGCAACTAACCTCCGAGTTTTTTTTAATATGGAAAAACTCTGAGTTTCGAGTTTTGATCAAACACTACTATTTTCGCAAGAAAACGATATCCGAGACCAAGGCCAAGCTGGATAAGTATTACCCGGACTCTGCAGCGTCGATTGGAACGATTGATAAGTGGTTTACCGAGTTTCGTTGTGGCCGTACGAGTACAGTTGATGCTGAACGATCTGGGCGCCCAAAAGAGGTCACTACACCAGAAAATGTCGAAAAAATCCATGATATGATGTTGAATGATCCCAAAGTGAAATTGAGAGAGGTCGCTAATGTTGTAGGCATATCATTGGAACGTGTGGGCAATATCGTGCATTCAGTTTTGGGCATGAAGAAGCTGTGCGCGCGATGGGTGCTGCGTTTGCTCACAGTAGACCAAAAACGAATTCGTGTGACAACTTCCCAGCCGAATTTGGCATTATTTTTGCGTAAGCCGACCGAGCTTTTGCGCCGATTTATAACCATGGGTGAAACCTGGATCCACTACTACACTCCTGAGTCAACGCAACAGGCAAACAGTCGGTTCCACCGGGCCAAAGTGGTCCGAAGCGTCCAAAAACGCAACAATGGGTCGGAAAGGTTATTGCCTCCGTATTTTGGGATGCACATGGCATAATATTCGTGGACTATCTTGAAAAAGGTAAAACCATAACCGGAGCATACTATTCATCATTATTGGACCGATTGAAAATCGAAATCGCCGAAAAACGACCGCATTTGAAGAAGAAAAAACCGCTTTATCATGACGACAATGCGCCTGTTCATTCATGCTTAGTTGCACAAGCAAAATTGCATGAAATCGGCTTCGAATTGATTCCTTAGCCACCGTATTCACCAGACCTGGGCCCCAGCGACTATTACTTGTTCCCTAACCTGAAGAGATGGCTCACCGGTAAGCGTTTTTACTCCAAATGAGGAGCTCATAGCTGGAACTGAGGCGTATTTTGGAGACCTTCCGATTGAGTACTTTTCGGACGGTATCAAAAAGTTAGAAAATCGTTGGACTCGCTGTATCTACCTAAAAGGAGAGTATCTTGAAAAATAAAACCGACTTTGGCCAAATAAACGTCTCCGTAATTCATTTTTCAGGGACTTATCAGACTGCCTAGTATTAGAATCTTTAATCGAAAAAATTAGTTCATACAAAAAGAAAATGAGTTAAGAATAAGTATGTAAATTTATAACCAAATTGTCACATTGTTAAATAAAAATCATTAACTTGCAACTAATACGTGGATTTTCAATTAATGAAATTCTAATTAATGAGTCCAAAAACGTCAAACCTTGATGCGATCGGTGATACTCAATTTAAACATAAAACCAATACATTTAATTTGATATGAGTATAGCATAATTATAATGAATATAAGAAAAAACTTAGAATTTAAGTCTTATCTGCGAAGAACAATCTTGTCACTACTAACGTCGTTATCTCGCATAAATGTAATATACGGGCGCCTTATTTATATATTTGAAGTTTGATGATGCAATGGAATATTCCACAGATACACTTGTTAACAGAATTATTCACTGAAGGAAAGGCAGTTTCTATCTACTTCTGCGAAAATGAAGAGGCTCTACATTTTTGTTTTCACTTTGGTGGTCATCATTATCGCGATTGGTGAGTTCAATAATATAATATATTCATTCATAAACCTTTTCATATTTTATTTAATAGATTCATCAATAGGGCTGTTTCTCAGGCCCGTAAAGTGAACCTTAAGTCTTCTTTCTAGATTATAGGCATGAAATTGCCATTCCTATATGCACACCATAAAAATTAAAGATTAATTTTCTTATGACATCATTTTTTGGTGTCCATTTTTTAAAAGATAGCCTCATGATGTTACCCTCAAAGAAAAACAAACAATTCTGGGATCCCACAAATGGTTTCATTTTAGTACAACGTGAGAAGGTTTTTTCTGAATTTTTTTCGTTATCTAGTTATTATTTGAAAAATGATAAGAATAATCGCTAAACCATAAATAATCTTTTTATATTGCAGTATTTACATGCGTCTTCATATTCTGAATTTTCTACATGATTAAGTACAGTTGAAGATTAAGTTTCTCAAAGCTTTGTAGGCCTTGAGGTACATATTCTTATCGTGTTACTCACGCTGCGTGTTCGATTTTCGACAGATAATTGTGAAAGGGTTTTGTTGAATCTTTTTTTTCGGAACTTTGGTCGTTTTTCGAAAAAAATTATTTTTCTTATATTCCATGTTATTTTTCACGAATAAAATAAAAATACGCATCCCATCAAAAATTGATTTTCAACGAAATTGTTCATCTTTTTTTGTATCACAATTTTTGTGAATTTATTTTTTTTTGCATCCGGCATAGTCAATCGTGCATTATGTGGTTTATAATTTTTATGTTCAATTGATTTATAAAATTTTTTAAATGGCCCAGCTTTATGAATCTTTATCCATAATGGTTGGTTAACGAAGTCGTCCTATTTTACGACCAAAAAAAGGGTGCAAAACATGGATTTGCTCTGTTAATTTCTTACGTTATCGCATTTACGGACCGACGGATGGCCGGACAGACAGACGTTATCGTCAAAAATCCGTTACAAAACTGCAGTGTCAAATTTCGGACAATTCTAATACTTTCACAATCATAAATGATGAGTGAGAGGGTGAGCTACAGTTTAAGGTGGGTTCCAAACCATCAAGAGCAGCAGCTTTAAGTACTTAGAGAACCGCATGAGCCTCCGAGGTTCTTCCACAGTGCTAGGCGGGAATCGAACCCGCAAGGCAACGGAATGGGTCCAAAGCCTACGCTTTAGCCAGCATGGCGATCGTCTCAATTACTTCGTTAATTAAAAGTTAAATATTTCTTTCATATAATTAAAACGCCCTCGAAAAGCTTTAAAATTTGATTTTCAAGTCTTGAGAAATCTGAAAGTTATTTTACATTTGTTTTAAATTTAAAATTATTTTTGAAGATTTTCAGAAATTCGAAATTTAAATGCTTTTTCTAATTGTTCGATTCCTTAAGTCTGCTTTCGGAAAATCTTGAAATAAAAAATGAATGCTTAAAAAAAAAATCTAAAATAGAAAACCGACTTTTCTCCTCAAGGTTTGTAAATTTCACGGTCAAAAAATAAATTTTATTAAATAGACAATTTTGAGGAAACCGATTTTTATTCGTCTAAAAGCTTATATGCCCCTTCGAAAGACAAACGCTTCCTCTTGTTTTCCTTCGACATGTTCGTCATCTTTGATTATATCTGCTTACGTAAATTATAACCTAAACACTGAGTCACTGAAGGCGAACTGAAGCGAATGTCCCACGATGTTTCTGCCACTGACTGAAAAGGACTGAAGCAGACGACGCGATTAAACACCGCATAATGGTAAAAAACCTTTTTCTTTGTTCATAAAACTAATATCTCAAAATTGCTGAACGGAATTGAATGACATTCATACTGAATACAGTTCACGTCATACCTAATAAAGGAAACGATACTCATAAGATCCAAATATATTTTCCAATAAAAAATACGATGGATTTGCCAGGTAAAAAACCTAAAAATTTATGCTTTTTTATGTTTTATCAAATTTTGCAGGAAAATAAAAAATCGGGGGCACCAATTTTTCTTCAGATTTCAGTTTAACTGATGTAAACAAAGAAACTTAAGTTTTAATATAAAAAATGTATCATTGTTTCTAAAAGTTTAAGTCAGTTTCTTCATAAAATATGAAAAGTACCCGATTTCCCATGGATTTTCCGGCCTTGAAAAATATACTGGGATCTTGTGAGTATTTTTTCCGGGGATACTGTCCGCTTATTTTATACACGCCTGCGTTGTTGTGGGGATGCTCAGATGAGCAAGTAACGCCACTCTATCGTCCGCCTGGACCACCTTTTTTCTATAATGGAAACTTTTGTTAACCATTTTTTATAATTTTTTTTTATCATTTGGTTTCTAAAATTCCGACACCACTCCCACTAAAAACATTGGCTCATCAATAATGAGCAATAGAAATGTAACCTAATATCTTAATCTTCATCCTAACAAGGCAAATTTTTTTATAATATTTGAATATATTATTTTTTTCATTTCTTACCGTGCAGTTGAACTGACGAACAAAGAGTTGAATTTTTTAATTAGTTGAGAGGACTTTCCGATAAAATAGTTCATTTTTTACGGAGTAGCTGAATTTTCATGTTAATTCACAAAAATTACGTATAGTAAAATAATCTAAAACAAGAAAGAAAAACTTATCAGTTTCCTTTAAAAAGTATTTAAAAATTGCAGCTAAATTAATTACGAATATGTTTTTAAATACAGTTACTTGACATCATAATAATTTTCAACATAAAATGGGACCTAAATTAACTAGAAGTAACTAATCTGTATTATTAATGTGTCTAATGTTCTTTTGAATTTAAAAGAATTCAACAGAATTAATTAAAATTTATAAGAATTCCAAGTGAATTGTGATGAATGCAGAATGAATCTCAAAGACAACGCAATGAGTAAAGGTAAATTCAAATGCAGTAGGACCCTACTGTTTTAACAATTCTTTATGCGGAAAATTTCAACAGATCGTTTAGTAAGTGTCATTTGCCAGTAAAAACTGAGTCAATTTTAATAAATGCGTGATAAATGCTAAAGACAAAACAATGAGTAAAGTTAAATTCAAACACAGTGAGCCCTAACTATTTTAACAAATTGTTATTTGAAATGTTTTAGTTGATTGTTTATTAAGTGTCATGTGATAAAAAAAACTAAGTAAAAAAATATTTACCAAAGAATTGGATGTATCAAAAACTGTTTATTTCAAGGAGGGTTTTGTATTGCTAAAAATCGTGTATTGTCCTTAAGGTTATCAAAGCGTTTATTCCCTCCCCTTGAACAAAAAAAAATATATATATATTATTTTATACGAAAAGATATTAGAAAAAAATGTGCTGATAAAGAAAATGTTCCATTCGTGCTTGCAGAATGTGGTTCACAGTCCGCCGGCAATACTTATAGAGAATCTAATCCTGGACCTTCTTCTTCGTCTGCTGGCAATCAACATTCGCCTGACCGGACTTCCCCACAGGAAGCTTCTGATCGTGACAGGTCCAGGTCTCCTGATAGTAGGTCTCCTTCTTTTAAAATCCTTGGATATTCACTTGCAGAACTTGGACATCTGCGACTTATTCCCCAAAAAAATGAGATCCTTCAATTTGAATTTCGAAGATATTATTTTTCTGACAATAAATTAATTAGACAGCGAGCAGACAGTAATAGATGGGCGCCGATGACAATCGGAGAACATATTGTATTATCAACATCCAATGGTGATGTTTTTGCAATACTCGGGAGCAATGGAGTTCTTCGTGGAATATATAAGGCAGATAAGAATCATACAAGAATAAAAATAAATATGATAAGCGGCGAAATTGAAAAAATGACCCCAGGTGAAGCAAAGTTTTGTCCATTAGGCAAAAAACAACCAATATTATCAAACAGTTTTACTAAAGCTTATGCAAATGACAATTCGCTACAGACCGTATGGAATCTCCATACCGAACCTCAGGAGTCTTCTCTTCCTGCCAGGTTCAATTCTCTTTCGGGCAGGCCTCTTTCTGATGGAGTACTTGGATGTACATTAGAAGAACTTGGATATGTCCGGCTTATTCCTCGCACCAATCCAAACCAACGATTTGAATTTCGAAAATACGTTTTTCCTGACAATAAAAGTTTGCGCATGAAAATAGATCAGACGCCTTATAATTTGGAGCCAAACCAGGAATATTTGGTATTATCAACATCCAATGGTGATATTTTTGCAATAATGGGATCTAGTAATACTCTTCGTGGAATTTATATGATGAGTAAGGGTTATTCGCGCATAAAAATAAATATGTTAAGCGGCGAAGTTGACATTTTGACGCCAGCCGAGGTTAAGGATTGTCCAGTAGGCAAGAACCATCCAATCTTGCCAAACAGTTTTACTAAAGCTTTTGCAAATTACGATTCACTACATCCCGATCGAAATCCCAATGAGCAACGTAATCCTGGTTCTTCTTCTCAGGCCAGACAACAATCACCTGACCTGACTCTACCCGAGGAACCTCCTCTTCGTATTAGGCCAAACTCTCATCCGGGCGGGCCTCCTTCTCATGAAGTACTCGGATATTCACTTGCAAATCTTGGATATGTTCGGCTCATTCCTCAGGCAAATCAGAATCGGCGATTTGAATTTCGAAAATATATAATTCCTAGCAATAAACCAATTCGAATGCGTTTAGAAAATTTCTACATGCCCGTGCCAAGCCGAGAATATATTGTACTATCCACATCCAATGGTGAAGTTTTTGCAATTTTGGAGTATACTGGAATTCTTCGTGGAATCTATAGAGCAAATAGACATTATCCGAGAGTCAAAATAAACATGATAAGCGGCGCCATTGATGATATGAGCGCAAATGAAAAAAAGGAATGTCATGTAGGCCCTAGATATACAATCTTTCCACATTGGTTTCATAATGATATTTCAAATAAAGATTCTCTACAGCATGTGTATCATTAATTCAATATAAAAAATACAATTATACGAATATTCCAAATTTAGATAGTCATACAATTTAGAGTTTGCATGTAGAACACAATTCTTCATCAGTCGTTTTTTCTTCTTTTAGAAATACTTTGTATTGAATTTGCAGTCAATATTGTGAAGAGTTTTTCCAATTGCCATTGTTGAAAATATTATTTGAATGAAAATCATGAATAAATTTTATTCTCTGTCCTAGTAAGTCTTCCACCCTTTCTTCAATCCTTTCCATCCCATCCTCATTGTACACAGTCACGAACTTATACGTTATTCCTCCTATTCGCTATTCCTCAAACTTTAGCTCTATTCTATCCCATACCTTTCTCTCTAAGCACGGCTCTACCAGTCCCACCACATCAAATTCCTGAATATATCTCCAGAAACTCTCATTTTTCTTCTTTACCCCCGGTACACTTCATTGAAGCACCTTGAAGACTCCTCCACCCTGCTATACACCCACCCCCAACTTCCCACGAAACAAGTTCCCCTGTACTTTCTTCAACGTCTACTTCTTTCTGTCCCATACCCAAATTTTCTCAGCTACTTTTAATTTTCGACACCCTACATTTGCGGCTCTCTCTTTACTCATCTCCCTCTTATTTTTGTCGTCCAGCATTAACAATAGTATAATATCTCTTTCCTTCCTTGTCAAATTTTGATCCATGAAAACCTGCTTATCCTTTATTCTATTTTTGTTTTGCATTAGCCCCAACTTCGCATCCCAGCTCTCCAATTCCACAAACTCCACTTCATTCTCCTTTCTCCTCTCCAGACTAATTTTCCCTAACTTGTCTTTAACCTATCCTATGCTCTGTAACAGCGCTATCACTCCCTCCTGCTTACTCCGCTCTTTAAAGTCAGTCCTCTTATTACAATATTAATTCTCCTATCTGACACCTCTCTTCTATCCATACTCAACCCCATCGCACCTTATCCTTTCCCTATCCGCTCCCTCCTGCTTTTCATTCCGACGCTCTCCAACTTTCTCTTTTATAATTTTCTCCCCCCCCCCCCCCCCCCCCCCCCAAATACCTTGCTTCTTGTCCTCCCCCCTGCAAACTACTTTCAATTCCGAACTGTCCCCCACCTTCTCAAGCCTTTTTTCCGTCCTAAAAATACTGCTACTTTCTCAATCGGCGCTTTACCTCCTTTTTCCATTTCTTATCTCTTACCCTAAGGTTCTCCTTCACAATTTCCATCTGCTCCATACCTAATTTTAAAGTGACGCTTCTCTGCAGTGGGCGTACTATTACTGCAATTTAAAAATATCTTAGAAAACATAATGTTTTCTGTCAACCGATCTCAGAAAAAAATATATTTATCTAGTAATTACATTTCAAATCCAGTGGTTTAAAGTTTCTAAGGAAAAATTATTATTCGAAGTTAAATAATTAAATTTCAACAAAATGCTTCAGTTTTACACTAAAAAGGTAGACCTTTAATTCGTTTCAAATCCTACATCAAGCAGTCGGTCATTGCCCTTTACGCAATATTATGACGCGATTTTTTTCCAAAGTGAAGGTAAAAACCTTAAAAACTGACATCTTTCTTTTGCTTGCTGTTAACGTATTTTCAAAATGTGATTTTTTGTGAACATTCTGCCTCAGTTCACAACTGCTCATTTTAAAAGTGAAAAATAAGGAGCACAAATTTTATCATTTTATTGTGTGTTCTTCATTTTGAATTGATTTTTCGCTGTAGTTTTACATTATTTAAAAAACTTTTCTTTGAACTGATTTTTGTTGTCGCCTAAATAGTTTCAATAAAAAATAGAATTTTTATCTAAATTTGTAGATCTTTTTTTGACGAACAATTAAGGCAAGTTTGCGGTGGATTTTTTTGGAAAAATCATTTTTTTTTATTTCATTATTCGATAGCAATACTATCTAGAAATATTTTAAAACTCATACAATTAGTTCCTACGGCCGGGAACCCTTCATTTTTAATCTTAGTCCTGGTCCTATCCCCCTTCGCAAATAGCAGTTTTGGCGGGCGTTCACCTAATTCAGTGCTGAAGGAGTTATATATGGATCTGGCATCGCTGATTGAGTGCAAGATTGAGTGCACCGATTCAGTTGAAATTTGAACAGCTTACTCCCGACATATGTTCCTTTTGTATGATTTAGGATTATAACGATCAATGTAAGTTTTAAGAATCTTTTTAGTTTATTGATTTTAGATGATCCGTTGGTGAGATATCGTGTCGACAGTCAAACAAAAGAATAATTTTGAGGCGGCCATTTTGCCAAGAAAATTCCGTAAAAAAAAAAGAAATTTTTTTTTATATCTTCAAAAGGTGTATTTTAATATGTGAAAAGTTTGAACAATAAAGATTATTTTTGGTATGAAATAAAAATTATTGAATAAATAGGGCAAATCCACCGCAAATCTGCCATAGTTTCCATAAAAAATAGAATTTTTATCTAAATTTGTAGATCTTTTATTGACGAAGAAATTTAAAAAAATATTTTATCTTATAGATCACAGTCTGGAAGAAGAACGTAATTTTTTTAATAACATTTTTTTCGATTTTCAACTGAAAATTACACACTGATTTGGTGTTGTTTTGTATTTGTAAAAAGTGGAAAATGAGAAAGCGGACTTGAAGTACTCTCATTTTGAGAAAAAAGTATTATTTCGAGTGCCTAAAAGATAAGCTACAACAAAAAGAATTTTGCTGTTTTTCTGTATAGTCATTGACGACTTACATCATCGATTTCTAAGTTTCACCCCTGGCCACCAGCGAAAAATAGCTTTGTTAAAGAAAAACTCAAGACGAGCCAAGACAAACTTCAAGCCGAAATATTTTTAATCTTCAAAAATATTTTGAAATGCCCTAAAATCCAATAATTCCAATAACGTCGTTCCATTTCCTACGAAATTCCAGGATATTAATTGAAACACCATGATAATTTTGTTTGAACTTTAAAATAAATGCTTCGAAGTTTATTATATATATTACATTATCATGGTAGTTTCCGCAAAAATGTAATTATTTTATTCATGATATCAATTCCTACTAATAAAAGAAAAAAACCTACGCGTCCTATCAAAAAGTGGTTAACTACGAATTCCTAAACGAATTTTTTACCAAAACTCAAAAAGTTATAATATTTTAGGGGTTTTAAACAGACAAATTTATTCTATTTTACTTTTTTGTATCCTGCATTGTTTGACTTTAAATTTTTAGTTTCATTTGTTTATTTGAATTTTGTAAACGATTTTGCAAAAGTGGTCTCTACAACTTTGTCCTTAATGAGAAACATAAATAAAATAAGAGCTTTTCAATTCCAGATGTTCAAAGTAAATTGGTTGAGATTTCTTAATGTTTTGATTTTCAATTTTATATGTCTCAATGCAATTAAATTTGCAACCGTGTATCGATCTGCTGAAAAAAGTATACCCGCGAACTGCGCATATTGGTGATTGTGAATTCTCTTTTGTTAAAGCTCTGTCAATTCGAAGGTTCGTACTACTTATTCAGATATTGGAAAATAATGTACAAATTAAATTTTTTATAATTACTTTAATAGATGCTCCATATTTTGCACTAATTTTTATTCAAAATAAAATGTGAACCTGCGATAAACGTAGTTTGGCGAATATTTCTTTTATGGTAGAGATAGGAAGTGAACGTCAGACGATCGATGTCCGGTAATCTGACGGTCACCTGACCGGGCAAGTGAAAAAAGTGGAAATCGTCTTATTACGCGAAAAATTGAAGTAATATCATGGTTATCAACTACAGAAAACCTTTCGATTAGTTAAAAGAAATTTGTTTTTCAAAAGAGAAAGTAAAGAAAAAATAATAAGTATTAAAAAATTAATGGTATCTCGATGCTGTCAATGAACATAACATATTAAGCACGAAACTTTGAGTGAAACTTTTTTTTTAATTTTCTTACATTATGGCATTTTAATCTTGCTACACTTATTATATTGTAGATTACATTCTTGTTCATTCTAGGGATTAATTTGGTGATAGAAAATAAAACTTGAAACGCGCGCACAAAATAACAGGATTTAAAAAAAGGATGACAAAAAAAGTTTAATCTTTCACAACCTTTTGTCTTAAATAACAAAAATAATAGCAATATAATTTCGTTCACTTAGACTTTTTAAAAGGTAAAAGTGAAGTTCATGATAAATCTTATTAGAGTCCCTTATTTCAAATTTTATATTCGAAAGATTTCTT